>NC_054373.1:69634284-69934284 GCF_017654675.1 Xenopus laevis
TTGTGAGAATGTGTACTTTGCAAAAATATTTTTTTTTTGTTAAAAATGAGACCAATTGCAATACTTTTAGGCGAAATATCATTAAAACCACTGCCTTTAGCGTAGCATTGCACTTGGGTAGTTTGGATTAGAAAGACAACCATTTTGTATTCGTCAATTGGTCTCATTTTTTTTTAAAAACTAAGTATTTTTGCAAAGTGCACATTCTGACGAATCCAAAATGGTTATGTCTTTCTACTCCAAACTACCCAATTGCAACGCTACGCTAAGGACAGCGTTTTTTATGACATTTCTGAAAATCGCCTAAAAATATTGCAATTGGTCTCATTTTTAACAAAAAAAAAATATTTTTGCAAAGTACACATTCTCACGAATACAAAATGGTTGTCTTTCTACTCCAAACTACCCAAGTGCAATGCTACGCTAAAGGCAGTGGTTTTAATGACATTTCGGAAAATTGCCTTAAAATATTGCAATTGGTCTCATTTTTAAAAAAAAATATTTTTGCAAAGTACACATTCTGACGAATCCAAAATGGTTATGTCGCTAAGGTAAGGGCAGTGGTTTTTATGACATTTCTGAAAATCGACTAAAAATATTGCAATTGGTCTCATTTGTAACAAAAAAATATATTTTTGCAAAGTACACATTCTGACGAATGCAAAATGGTTATGTCTTTCTACTCCAAACTACCCAAGTGCAACGCTACGCTAAGGGCAGTGGTTTTATGACATTAGGTAAATCACCTAAAAATATTGCAATTGGTCTCATAAATCGACAGCTGCTGTTGTGGAATTGTGCAACAGGATACGGAAGTGCAGGAACAGTAATATGATTGGGTGCAGGGAGTTGACTATTTGATGCTGCTGGTTGCAGGGAGTTGTTGCATAAAATATTGTGTTGAATGCTGTTTATTTTTTTGACATTTCTGAAACTCACCTAAAAATATTGCAATTGGTCTCATTTTTTTTTTAAAAAAAAAATATATATTTTTGCAAAGTACACATTCTCACGAATACAAAATGGTTGTCTTTCTACACCAAACTACCCAAGTGCAATGCTACGCTAAAGGCAGTGGTTTTAATGACATTTCGGAAAATTGCCTTAAAATATTGCAATTGGTCTCATTTTTTTTAAAAAACGAAGTATTTTTGCAAAGTGCACATTCTGACGAATCCACAATGGTTATGTCTTTCTACTCCAAACTACCCAATTGCAACGCTACGCTAAGGGCAGCGGTTTTTATGACAGAGAAGAGAAGTAAAAAAAACTACTGCCCTTAGAGAAGTGTTGCACTTGGGTAGTTTGGAATAGAAAGACAACCATTTTGGATTCGTGAGAATCTGTACTTTGCAAAAAAAAATTTTTTAAAAAAAAATGAGACCAATTGCAATATTTTTAGGTGATTTACTGAAATGTCATAAAAACCACTGCCCTTAGCATAGCGTTGCACTTTGGTAGTTTGGAGTAGAAAGACAACCATTTTGGATTTGTGAGAATGTGTACTTTGCAAAAATATGTTTTCTAATATGGTTTGTAGGGGTCACCATAACTTGGTAGCTTTTATCGCACTTGAAACTGGCAATGTTTATTAATTAGTGTAAATCATCAAATAAGTATGCACAATGTAGATTTTTGGAAAATATTTGCATGGCAAATGTAATCTGCTATGGATGATATGATGCAAATGGAAAAGAACTCCTTTGTAAGTGATCCACAATCCACAACTCTGAAACAGCAAGATCAGGCAGCAGCTAAGCCAGCTATGTGCAGCAGCAACAGACACAGGCAGTTTGGGAGGGGAGGGGTTCTTCTTGATACAGCAGAGTTCAGCCAGTCAGTCAGTGTTGTGACCATTTCCTGTGAGAGAATGAACAGACACTCCCACACCTCATTTCAGCTTAGACTCTGAGCAGTAAGGATCTCTCTGCAGCTCTGCAATAGTGACAGTTTTAGCAGGTAAATTGCTTTCAAAACATTTTTTTTCTGCATCATTACACGTTTTGGCGATGGATGATTACTATATATGAAGATTATATGAAATGTCCCCTTCAAGCTGGCCAACCACGTCAAAGTCATCCCATATCTGGCCAGTCCTATGCTCAATTTTCATCTGATTCATTAAGAATTCTATTGCTTCATTATACATTTTACAAAGGGAACGTTTTACCTGAAACTTACTAGCTGCTTTCAAAGTAAAACTCCCAAACTTGGCAGCCCTTTTATTAGACACCAGTGGGATCACCTGACTATAGTTGAGAAGGGTGGGAGCTACAACATGGAGCTGGTCACTGCTCCTGTATAACTATAACAAACAAGGGAATGTTGTGCTCACCACTAATTATATATATATATATATATATATATATATATATATATATATATATATATATATATATATATATATATATATATATATATATATATAATTGTTTTTGGTCATACACAGTTTGACACTTACTGTAGGTTGATGGGACCCAGAGATTTGAGGATCCAGTATCTAAAAGAACTAGGAAATTATGAGGAGGTGTTCCAAAGCTGATTGGCTCATAGTAATATGTCTGAGGAGTGATATATAAAAATAAGTTTTTCAAAGAACTGTTCAAACTATTCAAAATATGTCCCAAGCTTTATTTTTTTAAATACACTAACTTAAAAAACAAAAAATATTTTATTTTATGTAAGGACAATGTGAGAAAGTCTAAACAAGAAAGTCTAGACAACTACTGATAAAAGCGATAAAGTATTTTAAATTTTACTGTCATACGGTGATTGTTCACTTAATTTCTTTAATTTAGAATATACATTTTTAAAGATTGTGGTTACATACATCAAATTACACAGATTCAGTAGCAACACCATATCCTCTATATCTGATGGACAGATTGATATTATGTGTCTGCAAATACTTGTCCAAAACAGCCTCTGCCGTAACTAGTGGCGTAACTAGACCCCTAAGGGCCCTGGTACGTAAATTTACAACTGGGCCCCCTTTCCCCCATGGGACCCCTATGCATTGGGCTGGAACACAGCATTACTGACCTAATATCATAGAAACAGTTAAACTGTAAACCAGTAAAGCTAACACTAATATGATCAATATGGTTGCTCATCACATACTAAATACCTATTCAAAATACTAGTTCATGTATGTTCTCCATCATATAAGATCTTTAACCCTGTATTTTCTGTATACCCCCACCCAGAAAGGAGCATAGCACAGTAGAATTCCATATCCATATATATATATATATATATCTATATATATCTATATATATCTATATATATCTATATATATCTATATATATCTATATATATCTATATATATCTATATATATCTATATATATCTATATATATCTATATATATCTATATATATCTATATATATATCTATATATATCTATATATATATATATATATCCCTAAGAATCATAGCGGAATGGCAACTTCATTTATAAATACCCCCTATAATTCACAGCAGAATGGCAATTCCAAATATAAATACCCCCAGAACTTATATTAAGATTGCACAGTGGTAATTCCATGTATAAATACCACAGAATTCAATGCAGGATGGCACCACATGTATAAAACCCCCAGAATTCATAGTAGGATGGCACAGGTGCAATTCCATGTATAAATACCCCCAGAATTCACAGTAAGAGGGCACAGGCACAATTCCATATATAAATATCCCACAAATTCATAGTAGAATGGCACAGGCACAATTCCATGTATATATAACCCCAAAATTGATAGGATGGCACAGGGCAATTCCATGTATAAATGCCCCCAGAATTGATAGTGGGATGGCACAGGCACAATTCCATGTATAAATACCCCCAGAATTGATAGTAGGATGGCACAGGCACAATTCCATGTATAAATACCCCCAGAATTCATGGTAGGATGGCACAGGCACAATTCCATGTATACATACCTCCAGAACCCATAGCAGGATGGCATAAGCTGACATCACAGAACACACAGCAGCTGAGAAGTGATGGAGAGACTTCCGGGCTCACCCCCACTGATCCGCAGCCCACCACACAGTAACTGCTACAATCCATGTTTCCTCTCACCTCCCTGATGCCAGCAGACTTGTTTTGGCCACTGCCGAAGTTTTCTGCGCAGGCTGGGTGTGCGCATGCGCACTCGTGCAACTAGACGCTAGCTGAAGTTCTCGGCACAGGCTGTGTATGCGCATGCGTACTCGTGCGAATAGACGATAGCGTGCGCCACGCACGGGAAAAGAGGACCGGTGCACCATTGTGAATACACGGCCCCATGCTGCTTTGCTGGCAACCTTCCCACCGCCGCCAGCAGCCCTGCTACGTCCCTTCTATTCAATGTTCCCTCTGCTCACCTCCTTCCTGCCGGGCCGCAGGGCAGGTGCGGCGTGCACACAGTCACTCTGTAGCTGCTCTCTTCAGCACCTGAGGCCTCAGGGACGCGGGCCCCATCGGGGATGCAGGGGCAAGAGCCCTGGTGCTGATGCACCCTTTGCACCCCCGGTAGTTCTGCCACTGTCTGCCATCTTTTGTCTGATGGACTTGGATTTCATCAGTGGGACCCTTAAATGCAGCATATAAATTATATATAAAGTATTTTGAATGTATTTCTTGTGGATTCTGACATTTTTGTACTCTACAGCTCGAAATTAAAAAAAATAATGAAAAATAAATAGTCCAAATATATATAGAAAGAGAGAGAGGTATGGGATCCATTATCCAGAAACCAGTTATTCAGGAAGCTCTGAATTACAGGAAGGCCACATTCTATAGACTCAATTTTAATCGAATAATTACAATTTTTAAAACCGATTGCCTTTTTCTCTGTCATAAAAAAAACAGTACGTTTTACCAGATCCTAACTAATATATAATTAATCCTTATTGAAGGCAAAAATCTATTTTATAAATCTATTGGGTTTATTTAATGTTTAAATGATTTTTTAGGTATCCAAATTATGGAAAGGCCACAAGTACCAAGACCAGGGGTCCACAGACCAGTGGCTGTGTCATGTGCAGTAGCCTGATCCTAGGAGATCATTTTTTACATCCCCGCACTGGTAAAAAGTATGCCATTAAACAAAGAATGACGTGTATAACAACAATGGTTGAGTATATTATCAATACAACAAGATATAGATTACAGACCATACACAATGGAAGAGGTCGATAAGATTATTTTCAGAGTCATTTAAGGACACATTTTGAGAGCTGGGGGCAAAAGAAACCTATTCCGAATTACTGCATCTGAAAAGACGAGAGGTAGAGTTGCACCTACATGGGATGTCCCTCTCTGAATATTACAGGGAGAAGAGGATCCCACGTGGCTTTCGAATTAGCAATATGCCAACTATTGGACGCAGTAACCAGGATTTTTGCAACCGATGGCGTGCAGCCATCACAGGAATTAATACTATTAGGAAACCGGTCAGGAGCTGAAAACAGTACGAGGAGAGAGTGCAATCTGAGCACGCTGAGAATGGACAGGGAAAATGATTGGCTCAATAAACTGCAGTAACAGCTGGTGAAGTATAAATATAAATTGCCTTTAAATGATCAAAGTATCTCCGAGTGCAGCAAGATTACAGAGAGAGCAGCGTATATATATGGTGCCATGGAGGGAGACCGGGAGTGCAGCGACGCAGGGTGATGACGCGGCGTGTAAGGAAGCAGCTAGGGTATGTGTCAAGTAGCGCAGAATATGAAGAAGATCCTACACTGGACGCAAATACATCATAGCTGCCTTTTCTAGATAGAGAGCAGCCTCGAGATGCAAGGGCCATATTAAACAGCGCCGAGGGGGTCGCAGGCACAAGCAAAACACGAAGTCGAGGCAGACCACCACACCAGGGGGGCAAAATGCTCCCGAACAGGCAGTGATAAATCTGTCTGGACACCAATTGACAACCCTGGAGGTAAGCATACTATCTAAAGGCCTGTCTTACGTTCACTCCACGTTACCACAGGACTTTAACATTATTGTGGATAATTACAGATTCTCACGGACACTGAGATTAAAGGAACATTATAAAGGTGAAAAGGGTAATACAGTAGAGACTAAGGGGAGCACAATTAGATTTGATGCTAAAAGTGACTTCGATCCAACTATCAATAATTCATGCTTATCAACATTTACACGTACGATAGATGCAGCAGTGACATATTTTTCACAACAAATACACCACTGGGGGAATCTCACCAAGGAGGAACATATAGCTTTGAAAGGGTTACGTGAGAATCCCAATATAATTGTTAAACCCGCTGATAAGGGTGGGGCGGTGGTGGTTCTGGATTATAAGTACTATAAAACTGAACTGTTGGGACAACTATCTGATGCAAATGGTTACTGTAAACTAAGTTACGACCCTACTCTCAAATTTCAGAAACAGCTCAAGATTTTATTGGAGGAAGTATGCATTCATGGATGGATATCGGAGACCTTGAGCAATGGACTATATGTGGAACATCCGGTAAGACCTGTGATCTCTACTATACTGAAAGTCCATAAATCACTAACCAAACCCCCGGGAAGGCTAGGGCTCACTAACCTGAAAAGATTTCGGCATATGTGGATATGCTGGTGAGACAGCTGGGTTCTTATTTAAGTGACACAACTGACTTTCTAAAAATGATTGGCAGTATTAACACAGATAATATGAACTTTCTTTTTGTAACAATGGATGTCCACAGCCTATACACGTGTATACCACACGAAATGGGGATTGATGCAGTGAGGAAACTGTTGAGTGACAACAAGACATTCGACGGTAGACGGCACTTGACCCTATGACTAAGGGGTAACCCCCGAAACGCGTTAGGTGTATTCCAGCAGGATTTCCAATAAACCCACTCTTTTTTCAGAAGTGCCGTCTACCGTCGAATGTCTTGTTGTATACACAGTGGGGTCACTGTTTGACTGTGCACCTGAATAGAGGGGAGAGCGGTGAGCTAGTGCGGCCCTTCCCTTTTGTTGAGTGACAACCCCATGTATGAGGGTCCCCCATCTGAATTTGTGATTGCTTTACTTGAATTTATATTACACAAGAACTATTTCAAATTTGAGAATGGTTATTACATACAACTATCTGGAACTGCCATGGGATCGAATGTAGCGCCCCACGTATGCGAATACCTTCATGCATTTCGGAAACACAGAGGATATTATAGGCGCTACATAGATCTATTTTTCCTGTGGTTTGGCACAGAGGAGGAGCTATCAGTATTTATATCAGATCTTAATTTCATCCCCTATAAGGTTTACAGCACACAAAGATTACAGTAGTATTGATTTCCTTGATAGTAATAAAAGGATGGGCAAGCAAAACGATTGCATTCCTACTGATAGGAATTCACTATTACAGTAGCCACCCTCGTCATTTATTTAACTCGTTGCCCAGATCACAAATGTTGCAGGTTGTTCATATAACCAGTAATGATGACGAAAGGGCTAAGGCTCTGGTGACTATGGCTCAGAAATTCCGAGAGAGGGGATACCCAGGGGATCTAATTGCCAAAACAAAACGTTGGGCTGAATCCCAGGATCGGGAACTCCTACTGAGAGGGTCAACGTGCACTAATGGAAATAAACACACAGACGATATTATTTACTATATGACCACATTTGATGCATGTACCCCACTAACCAAAAAAATCTGTGTTACAGCAATGGCCTATCATTCAATCAGACACAGAGCTTACTGGCATTAATCGCAAACGGATTCGATTTGGACACAGGAGGCACAGAAATATAAAAACTTCTGTCACCGGCAGACCCGGTAAGCAAGTATAGATTACAGGCAAATGTAAATAAAGTGGGTGTATACAGGTGTGGTAATTGTGTTATGTGCAGCTCTTTAATTACTGGAGAAAAGTTCTTTCATCCACACACGGGGAAGTCATATAGTATCAAGCAGAGATTAACATGCACTTCACAAAATGTGGTATATATAATAAAATGTCCAAGCGGTCCGTGTGGAAAAACTTGCAGACAGCTAAGGGAGTGCATCAGTATGCACTGTTCAACCATTAGGGCTGCACTTGACCCGAAACCCAAGAAAGAAACTAAACAGGATATCTCCAAACAGCCTGTGGCTCAACATTGGCTGTTGGTGAAACATCCAGCTTCCGCATTTAAATGTATGCCGAACAATTGTATTGCAGATTTACCAAGGGGTGGCAACATTGATCAAGTCCTACGGCAAAGGGAAGCATTCTGGACATACAAACTGAACTGTGTGCACCCAAAGGGCTTGAATAGCTCATTATCTCTAAACTGCTTCCTATGAGTGGAAGAGTCCTACGATATACAGCTCCTTATCAATATATTCCAAAAGGGATACTGTCGTGGAAAAACATGTTTTTTACAAAATCAGTTAATAGTGCTACTACAGCAGAATCCTGCATTGAAATCCGTTTTTCAAAACAAGAAATGGATTTTTTTATATCTAATTTTAAAATTTGCTATCGGGCTAGACATTTTGACATTTCCCAGCTGCCCCCAGGTCATGTGATTTGTGCTCTGATAAACTTCAGTCACACTTTACTGCTGCACTGCAAGTTGGAGTGATGTCATTACCCCTCCCTCCTACAAGCTGCTGTAATGTAAATAGAGCCTTGTCTGCTGAGCCTGTCAATTGAACAATAGGCAAGTATCAAGATAAGCTCTCACTGACACCACTTCAGAAGGACTGAAATCCTGCATACAAACATATAAATAATAATATAGTCCTGTGATTACTGCCCCCACTTACGTTTCAAAAATAAATAAATATATATACACACACAATTCATTTTGGGCACTGGGAAAAATATTTTATATAGATAGTTTATTTATATTTGTTTATACAAAAATGAAACACAGGAGAAACACAGGAGCACATTCCCAGGACTGATGACAGGGAATAGAAAAAAAGGATTAAATAAAGAGGACATACTTGAAAACCAGGAAAACTTAGGAGGAAGTCTAGGAAGGGTTAAAATAGCTCAGGAGAAAGGAGGCAGTAAGTAGTTAATGAAAAAAGAAGTATTGCAGCCAGAAAAGGAGCAAGGTCTGTGTGAGGTGGATAGCAGAGGGAACTCACAGCTCCTTTACCTCATCTAGTAACCAGTAAAACAAACTAGGAAGGCAGCAAGGAGAGAACGCTCCCCCCTCCAAAGGAATGCAGAGAACAAACTTACAGAACGGCAGGAGTTTTGATAGTGTCTGTGGGAGGATGGGCTGCTAGTGCAGCTGTAGAGCAGGCAGAACTAGGAAAGTGAAAGTAATTGCTTCCCTGCAAACCATGTGACCTCTCTCCTCCAAACATCACATGCATGGGCAGAGAGGGGAGGGGGAGTGTACAGCTAGATTCTCATGTCGTAGTGCGAGCTGGCTTTTCAATACAGAGTAGCTGCCTCCAAGCACACAGGTAATGCTGTGCCTGCTGCAGCACAGGATGAATGTGTAATAAGCAGAAATGGAAGCCCCCATGACAAAATACAAACTAAAATAACTTTTGCATGGATTTGTGGATTAACATTTTATTTGCCAGACAGTGTTTATGGATGTGTGTTTTTTATAAAAATGCAAAAAAAAAAAAGTTTAAAATGACGACAGATTCCCTTTAATGATGAGTTAACACAATAATGTTAGAAATCAATCTACCTACCGTTGATATGTATTCTGATGTCCATGGACTGATGTGTGGATACAGTATCCAATTTGGCTGTTTTTTTGCTCCATATTTAAGTGCTCTAATGAATAACTGCATCGCAATAGAATGGGGAATTCCCCACAGTTTAAATAATCATTGATTTTCATTTGAGCAGATATATTTGGAGTATAAGAGAATGGTTGCATCGACATGTTTTTAAGCTATTAATTACTATTCACAATCGAGTTTTTGCTGCACTACATGCATTTTAATTCATTCTAGTAACACTAACATGATTTTAATGGATCACGCACATATTATACAATGTGGGTAATTTTGAATAGTAACATGATCAATATGATATCAGCACTAGTCATCTTGAATATAAATTTGAATAATTATTTTTTTTCATGTGCACAACAGTCACTAATTGGTTATGATGTCACTTCCTATTGTTGGGTATTTATGGGTATTTGGAATATGAGCATGGTTGCCATGAGGAAGGTCCCTGTGTGGACCGAAACGTCATGTTGGCTATTCATGCATGAACTTTAATTTTGATACACAAAGATCCCGGTGTTGCTGGTCTTTTTTCAAGTATTATAACCATTTACCGAGCACCTGGGGAAAATGATTATATATAATACACATCTTGTAAATTTTATCCTTATAAACAGTGAGTTCTGATGTCATCAGTTATAAATGATGAGTTCTGATGTACCCCCAGTCGCAAAATGACGATATTAGATGTTACCTCGGAGTTCCATGACCTGTATAAAAACACTCGGCCTTCGGCCTCGTGTTTTTATATGATCATGAAACTCCTCGGTAACTTCTAATATCCTTATAATTTACAAGAGGGGGTAGTTTATTCATTATATATATATATATATATATATATATATATATATATATATATATATATATATATATATATATATATATATATATATATATATATATATATATATATATATATATATATATATATACATACACATATTTATATAGAGGGAGAGTGTGGGTTGCCGGCACAACACGTATAAAGGTATAAAGTGCCTGGGTGCGATGCTACTAACTTGTATGCAAGCGGAATAGAAGCTCGCACTCACAGGTCTTAAGGTAGAAAAAGTATATTTTCTACCTGACGTTTCGGCTAGTTCCCTAGCCTTTCTCAAAGTAGTATGAAACAAACAGTGACAACCATTTAAAACACCAGTGGCGGGAAAATAAGATGGGGTGACAAACAATGTTATTGACGTGAGGGAGGTGTGTACAAACAAATAATGGAAATCAACATAATAGAAAACAAAAAAAAGTTATTTACAGATTGTCTAGTGCAGTACAGTGTATACATCGCAAGGTAGTGTCAGAAACAGAATAACTGAGTATACTGTTTCAAATTCATTTTCGGCTAACATTGTTTCAAATTCATATTCGGCTCGACAGGTTGTAACAGACATAGGATACACAATTAAAGATTCATATTCAATTTTCAGTAATATGTAGAGGAAAAGACAAACCAATTATGTGACAGGTACATCGGGAAAAAAAATAGGAATCTATACGGCAAGTGGTCGCTTCCATTCTGAAGCGTAAAAACAGTTGCGGGAAGCGCAAAGACAATTGCGGGAAGAAGCCGGCCCGTTGGAGTAATATATGTGGCCAAAGGATGCGCTAGTAGCAGCGTTAGCCATGTGTTGTTAAACTGGAGCTGGCACTCATAACCTATACATCTAGGGAGGAAGTCCACATAGGGCCACCGGCACCAGTGTTGCAACCAACAATTTAGCCAGTAGGGGATGCGAGAGGATGAGCGCACGGGTATCGGTCATGTCCGTGTAGCTAAGGGAAAATATTCAGGCAACCAGATGAACTCATTAGAGCCATTACAGCTCGATATACATATTAATAAATATATTACTCCACTGTATGAGACAGAGTTGTAACTGGGAAAAGAGATTAAAGTTTAGGCGAGCAGGAGGGAAAGGTATGGAGATGGAAAGATACAAGTGGGCAAAAGCGACCGTCTGTGTCAGAAAAATAGGGGATGCCCTGGATTGAGAGGACAGCAGCTCGGCTATAAGTATCAGCCCATATGAATTTAGGATAAACGCGTATAAACTGAGAGAAGTGATTTTAGGGAAAAGCCGGGAGTGAGGAGATTAAGCCACACTGGATACTGGGCTAGGCAACCCACCTCAACTTAATAAGGGGGTATATAAGTACTAGGGCCGTCCAAATGAAGTGTGGATATGCTGAAAAGAGGAACAGTGTATCTGAGTCTCTTATTGGTGATTAGGCAGATGTAACTGGTCGTGGTCGCACTGGTAACAGGCTAGGCATATCACCCACTCTCAATGCCGGGTATCAAAGTGAAAGCGGGAGCGAGGGGTGGGCCCACAGATTCAGAGGGTACACGATGCCACACAGACAACAGTTCTTACCCAGCAGTGAAGTTTACTGAACCATAATAAACGATAAATAGCTGGGCATGTATAAACAGTCATATAACAAGGTATAAATCACACAGTAACAGTAATACTGCCTAACCTAAAACTAGCTCCTGCTAAATATTCCCCCACAGTCCACGAAGCAGCCTGGCTGCCCCTAAATGTTCCTTCCCGGTCTTTGTCTTCGGGGTGCACCCTTAAGTATTGCACAATACTATTTGTAATCCACAGGTAATGTGTCCTTCTCTTTACACGAGGCTTCCCTATATGCAGTTCCAAGCCCAGCGAAACATGTCTCTAGCAATGTACTGTAATATACAAAATGTCACTGGTATGCACTATGATGCGGCAAGGCTGCGCTTACAGTTCCTTGGGTGCTTTAAGCAAGCTTTCCATGCTTCCTTCTGGATCCACAGGTCTTTCCACAGCCAAAACCACACAGACAGGAAACCCTGGATCGTTCACTGCAAAACTGTCCTTAGGTGCTGTAGAAGGGAGCCACACATCACTTCCTGTTCCTCTCAGGACCCCTCCTCCTTAGATAATCTGTGATGCATTAATCGAACTTGTTCATACAACCACAAACCTGTAATTACAGTTCACTAGCACACTTGTGGGGTTCAGATCACTCCCCTAAATTAGCCTTATTCACGTTTTGAGAGGTGAATGAATATAAACTTTCATTACTATACACGGCATTGTACTTATTCCATTTCCTTTGCTGCCACCTACTGACTGAAGTGACTAGTACAGGTAATTAAATACAAATATATTGTAGAACATGGCTTCATACCCTTACATGCCACCCCACTAAAATATTGGCGTCCCGACAGCTTCACCAAATAAACTCATCTGCTGCATAGCGCTGAGGGGGAATACCTGACGAGGAGCGCTCCGACCTGCGTAAGCCTAAGTTTTCTGTACTTGGTGTAGGAATAAGGCCCGGCTCCTCCCGGGGTGGTAGAGCATTCTCAGGGGTAGCCTCCGCTGCCGCCCCATTGGGAGCGGGTGATTCACTAGTTTGTGAAGGAAATGTAGTAATTACACACCATCCTACATCTCTTGGACTCAGAAGTTTCGAAGGTCGCTGCTGAACATCTCCAGAATTGTCTGTCGTGGGGCAGCTCTCTGAGAGACAGGGCCTGAGCATGTTGCGATGTAATCTTCGAATCGGTCCAGTAGAGTTTTCCTTTTGCAAGTCGTAGACTGGGCCTTCCGGATACACCTGCCTTGTAAAGACAATATATGGTTGTGGTTCCCAGCGGTCATCCAATTTATCGTGGGCCGTTTAGCACGCACCAATACTCGGTCACCCGGTGTCAAGGGTGCAGTTTGCACCGGTTGGTGATCCCTAGTGGTTAGTTGTTGCAACTTCTCATTGACTAGCCGATATACAGTTCTCAGTTTGTCCTGGTGCTCCTGCACCCATGAGTCAACTGTCCTAGGGGACTCTTCCGACAGTGGACCCAGATTCATTTCGGCAACTTCCTGTCCTGGGCGACCAAACAGTAGCATATGTGGAGTATAGCCGGTAGTGTTATGAACACGATTATTGTATGCCCATAGTAGTTCAGGCAAATAATCGGGCCAGCGCAGCTTCTTTTCTTTCTCCAGAGTGCGAAGCATCTGTAGAAACGTTCTGTTGAACCTTTCACAGGCTCCATTTCCCTGTGGGTGATATGGCGTCGTCCTTGACTTCTCCATCCCATACAACCGACATAGCTGCTCCATTAACTTCCCTTGGAAGCAAGCTCCTTGGTCGGAATGAATCTGCTTCGGACATCCATACACCTGTATGAAGTGTTGACACACTGCACAGGCAGCTGACCCTGCCGTCTGGTCAAGGGTGGGTACCGCCACAGCAAACTTTGTAAAGTGATCAGTCATCACAAGGCAATATTGATGTCCACTCACTGACTGACCAATCAAGATATAATCAATCATTAAGATTTCTAGTGGCGCCGATGTCTTAATAACTTGACTTGGTGCCCTCTGTTCAGGAGGTTTTGCCAGCTCACATGCTCGACACTTCTGACATACTTCACGGACAATCTGCTCCAACTGCGGACAGTACACTAATCTCTGTACCCACTTGTATGTCTTCTCCACGCCAAAGTGGGCACCCTTCTCATGTCCCTCGAGGGCAACTTTACAAGCCTGGGTATCACCATCTGCCACCTTTCCTCAAGATCAGTAGGAAGAAACACCCTCCGGTACATTATTCTATTTCAGATTTGCAGCCGATCCCACTGTTGCAACAGTTTCCATCCATCTGAGGACAAGCGACTTCGCTCTTCCATTTTGGGCCATATCCCTGTCTTCACCCAATGTTTGATCTTCTTTAATTCAAGATCATCATCTTGCACCTGAGCACATTCTTCCTCTGTCTTTCCCAGCAACACCGTTTTATGGGTAGCCACCCCACTTGAGCTTGCTACGGGTGGCTGCTGTGGCACTCGGCCCAGATCGGGTGTCTCAGTCCCTTCATCTTCTTCATCCACCTCATCTGTTGGGGCTGCTCAGGTGACTCTGGACAGGGCATCTGCATTTGCGTTCTCCTTACCGGCACGGTACTTGATGGTATAATCAAACTTCGCCAGCCTTGCCACCCATCTCTGTTCTAAGGCGCCCAGCTTTGCATTCTGCAGGTGAGCCAAGGGGTTATTGTCTGTCCTTACTAGGACCTTTGCTCCAGTGAGATACCCCGAGAACTTTTCAGTCATTGCCCAGACCAACGCCAACAGCTTGAGTTTGAAGGCGCTGTAATTTTCCGGATTGCGCTCAGAGTCCCGTAGGGAGCGACTAGCATATGCAATGACTCGTTCTTGCCCGTCTTGTTCTTGGGCCAGCACCGCTCCTAATCCATGCAGACTTCCATCTGTGTAGAGCATAAATGGTTTGTCTTACTGAGCATATGCCAGGATGGGGGCACTGATCAGGGCTCTCTTCAACTCATCAAAAGCCTGCTGCTTCGACAACCCCCACAATATGGTTCGTGTCTTCGGACCCTGGGCAGTCCCTCTCAAGAGCTCGTGTAGTGGTCCGGCGATCTTTGCGAAGCCTTTTATAAATCTTCGATAATGTCCAGCCAGTCCAAGAAACGCCTTCACTTCTCGAAGTGTCTTAGGCTGTGGCCACTTACTCACTGCCTCTATCTTACTCTCTGCAGGACGAACTCCCTCAGCTGATACAACGTGTCCCAGATACTCTAAGCTTGTTTGAAAGAGATGACACTTCCTCGGTTTGATCTTGAGACCATGGGCACGGAGTCTACTTAACACTTGCCGCAATCTTCTCAAATGTTCTTCAAACGTCGGAGCATGGACTATTATGTCATCCAGGTAGATCAGAATTGACTCAAAGTTCAGTTCACCCAGGCAGTGTTCCATTAGGCGTTGAAATGTACCCGGAGCATTTGTTAGTCCGAAAGGCATTCTGTTGAACTCATACAACCCCATAGGTAAGATAAAGGCTGTCTTCTGTCTATCCTTTTCTGCCATTGGTACTTGCCAGTAGCCACTTGCCAAGTCCAAGGTTGAGAAATACTTGGCCCTCTGTAGTGCCGTCAGGGACTCTTCAATCCTTGGCAGGGGAAAAGCGTCCTTTACTGTGGCAGCGTTTAACTTTCTATAGTCCACGCAAAACCTCAAGGACCCATCCTTCTTCCGCACCAAGACCACTGGCGCCACCCATGGACTGACTCTCTTTGACTACTCCACTACCTAACATCTGAGACAGCATTGTCTTCACCTCTTGGTAGAGAGTGGGCGGAATCTGCCGGTACCTTTCTCGAATTGGAGGAGTATCCCCAGTCGGTATTTCATGTTCTATAACTGTGGTACGGCCAAAGTCCTCTTCACACCGGGAAAAAGTGGATTGAAACTCCCATACTACTGCTTTGATCTTCTCCAACTGGTCGGTGGTGAATTGGTCGGCGTCGATCTTCATTTGCTCCAAGATCCGCCTGCCATTCCATTCAGGCGTGGGCTCTTCCACTGAGTTCTGGTCCACTGCCAGGGTCCAGATATCATTTTCAACTGACCGTAGGGCGAATTGTCTACCTGTGAGTGGTACTCCTTGCAGAACATGTAGCTCAGCCACTTTCTCTCCAGCATGAAAGGTAACTTCATGGTCGTGTATGTTGACACACCGGACTACCACATGACCGTCCATTACTGCCACAATGGTTCTGGCAATCACTGGGCTCCGTCCAGCTTCTGACACACCCAGTAGCTCTACTAGCACTCCTATCCCATTCAATTTCCGCCAGCCTCCGACAGGCATTTGTATAATCTTTTCCTGTCGCGGGGGTACGATACAGGCTCTTCCTTATGGGGCATACACTGCTCCCACTGGCTTATCTTCAGGGGTGCTTTTGCAGATACCGCAGGTCCGGATCAGCCTCTGGAATACCCTCTGGGTAGGCTTGTGGGAAGTCATTTTCTTCCAGTAGCCCGGTCCCTCCTTTGTAAACAGGAGCTGATCTAGCCCTCTCAGGACATTTATCCCCAATACCATGGGAGCTCCACACCGAGCCGGATTCTCTACCAGTACCACTCCCTTCCTGCCGACGTCCTGTCCACATAGCTTCATCCGCATCCAAGCCACTGGAACACTGGTATAGCAGTCTGATTTACCGCCGTCAGCTTAATCACAGTACCCTTGTCAGGTTTCAACAGGTGTCCGAAGTGCTTTTCGAAGAACTCCACTGGCATTGTGGTAAATTCTGACCCTGTGTCTGTAAGACATCCCACCATCTGTTCTTCAATTTGCACTGTTAGGTAGGGGCTTTCGGCCACCGGGTCCTGGGGGTCGTTAGGAATAGCTTGGCACCTGGCTTCCCCCGCGGTGTGCCCCACTACCGCGAGGGATTCCCGTTTAACGGTGGCTGTTCTGGATGTAGGCCCCTTTGCGGGCATTGACGGGAGATATGTCCTCTTTCTTGACAAACCCAACACTGTGGGCCCATAGTTCTCCGGTTCCTGGGAGGGCCCCACGACTGCGCCTCTTCAGGTGGTGTCCGGTCAGCCCAGTGCCTGGGGGAACTTCTCACTGTGGTCTCTGTAGCCGCGGGATATCGAGGGGGACCCATTGGGGTGGCACTCCTCTGCCAGTAATCCGGCTGGACTGGGGCCATTGCTGAAACTTGCAACTGTGCCAACTGCTTCTGGATTTCTCCCACGGATAGACTGAGTGCCTTCACTGTCTCTCGCAGCTCCCCTTCCTCAGAAAGAGTTCTTGGACTTCTTACAGCCTGCATCCTCATGGTGTAAGCCCCGTAGGCCTCCTCCTTGTCTCTGGCCACCGCTTCAGCCTGTACCTTGTGAAATTGCAGCGTAGCATCCACCAGGATACGTTCCCTGAGGATCTGGCGGAGGGGAGGACTGCGCAATCCCAGAACAAACTGGTCCCGAAGGATTTGGTCTCCAGTTCCAAAAACATTAGCGCCATTAGCCTCTCTTCTCTGTATGTGTGCCCATATCTCTTGAAGAGCATTCGCAAACTGGGGGATAGTCTCATCTTTACGCTGGAAGCGAGTGAATAAGCGAGACCTAAGGCTGCCAGTACCGGCCGTTTCTCCGTAGATAGGCTCAAGAATTGAGAGTATGGCCTCCAGAGTCTTCCTCTCCTCCTCTGGGTGTAGCATTACAGTGCGTCTCGCATCCCCTTCCAGGGCGTTCAGCGCCACATCGGATTGCAGATCAGGAGTCAAATTGTACAACCTAAGGGTACTTTTAAGGTAAGTGGCCCAGTCTTCTAGCAGCATGTTCTGGCCGTCAAACCGTACTAGCTGGTTCAGTATTGCTCCTGCGGGCAAACACATGGTCGGAGCTACTCCCACGGCAGGAGGGGCAATGGGGGCTATGGCAGGAGCGGCCTCATGACCGGCTGGGTTCTGCATGGCGATCAATGTACCCTGCTCGCAGCGCCAACTGAAAGCGGGAGCGAGGGGTGGGCCCACAGATTCAGAGGGTACACGATGCCACACAGACACAGACAATGGTTCTTACCCAGCAGTGAAGTTTACTGAACCATAATAAACGATAAATAGCTGGGCATGTATAAACAGTCATATAACAAGGTATAAATCACACAGTAACAGTAATACTGCCTAACCTAAAACTAGCTCCTGCTAAATATTCCCCCACAGTCCACGAAGCAGCCTGGCTGCCCCTAAATGTTCCTTCCCGGTCTTTGTCTTCGCGGTGCACTCTTAAGTATTGCGCAATACTATTTGTAATCCACAGGTAATGTGTCCTTCTCTTTACACGAGGCTTCCCTATATGCAGTTCCAAGCCCAGCGAAGTATGTCTCTAGCTATGTACTGTAATATACAAAATGTCACTGGTATGCACTATGATGCAGCAAGGCTGCGCTTACAGTTCCTTGGGTGCTTTAAGCAAGGTTTCCATGCTTCCTTCTGGATCCACAGGTCTTTCCACAGCCAAAACAACACAGACAGGAAACCCTGGATCGTTCACTGCAAAACTGTCCTTAGGTGCTGTAGAAGGGAGCCACACATCACTTCCTGTTCCTCTCAGGACCCCGCCTCCTTAGATAATCTGTGATGCATTAATCAAACTTGTTCATACAATCACAAACCTGTAATTACAGTTCACTAGCACACTTGTGGGGTTCAGATCACTCCCCTAAATTAGCCTTATTCACGTTTTGAGAGGTGAATGAATATAAACTTTCATTACTATACACGGCATTGTACTTATTCCATTTCCTTTGCTGCCACCTACTGACTGAAGTGACTAGTACAGGTAATTAAATACAAATATATTGTAGAACATGGCTTCATACCCTTACAAAAGCACCTTACCTCTAAGTGCGAAGGGGAATTTGTATCAGAGCCCTGTGGCAAGTCATGGGCTGACCCAACTCATCAGATGCAGGTCATAATCATCTGTCACTTATATAAAGAATAAAGGTTCGAAACTCGCACCTATCTCCTCAAACCGGCGCCGGCTAGTAGGTATGGGGTTATGGTGGTAGGGTCCGACACAGTGCTTGGCCAGGGAAGGGCAATGGGAAATAGAGTGGAAGGAGGACGAGAGTGAAACAGGGGGAAGGAAAACTAAACAAGTTTTAATAAATAAGAGTTAGTATATCAAAGTGGTAAACAGAAAGTCATCACTATTGCATCAGAAGAAAGGGGCATAGGATATGAGTTCATTTAAGCCCCGTGGGCTAACTGTATCAAGTCTATCCATTTTAGCTCCATCTAAAATATCAATCTATCATCAGGGAGAAGTATGATCATAGACTTTGTCCCTATACCCACCGGTGGAGGTGATCGTGAACGCCTATTACTTCAGATGGAGCTAAAATGGATACATAGGGGCAGATTTACATATGGTTGAATATCGAGGGTTAATTAACCCTCGATATTCGACTGCCGAATGTAAATCCTTCGACTTCGAATATCGAAGTCGAAGGATTTACTGCAAATAGTTCGATTGAACGAAAAACTATTAAATCCTTCGAATCGAACGATTTTTCTTCGACCAAAAAATTGTTAGCCTATGGGGACCCTCCCTGCCTTCCTTATAGGAGATAGCTAATGAGGAGAAATAGAGTGCTGCATGATGGATCGTTGCCCTGACACCTTTTCTGAAGAGGAGTAGAATTGGAGTTTTAAAGTTAAAAAAGTTATTTCTTAATAAAGGCTTTGCAATTTTAAAGTTTCATTTGTCTTGGTGTTTTTTTTAAAATGTACACTAACAAATTTTTTTAAAGAAAAGATTGATGTTACTGGCCCTTTAATCTGCTGGACCCTTCTGGTTTACAACATGTGCACTCAACAGAGACAGGCTTATGGAGTTGCAAATTATTTCCAGAAACCCAAAGGGTTATATTCTTAGTATCATAAATGTATTATCTGCTTCTGTACTGTCAACCATGCCATTCTAATGCAAATTCTCTATTCTCTTGGTATCCTCAAACAAGTAACATCTTGGTTTCCCTCACTTACTAACTTATCATTCTCTGCAATTTACTCTAACAAACCTTTGGGGTTTAGTTTTCAGCCTTCTGTATTCTTCCTGTACACAGTCTCTTTGGGATATCTTTCTGATCATTCAGCTTTGAATATAACTTTATGAAGATTGCGTCCAGATATATTTAGTTCCCCTTAGTATTCATAACCAGATTTCTAAATGCTTCCTTGCTATGAATCGGCAACACTTCAAGATATTTCTATGATAAGTTTAATTTTAAAAACATCAAACATTTTAAATGAAATGATCAAGGTAATGCCACTTAATATTAAAAAGTAATAACATTTAACATTTTTAAAAAGTAATATTTTCAAATATACATGATATATAAATTAAATCAGGAGGAGTTTGTTGCTGGAAATGGAGATTTACAGGACAGTTAAATTATACTGTGAAAAACAAGTCTCTAACAAGGTTGGCAGTAAAGATTGTCTCTTATTTCCACAAGAGCACTGAGCCGATGAGATGGACCAGACAGGTGAGTGATTTAGGTAAGTTCAAGATATGTAAATATTGTAGGATGTGTAAGGTCAGAATCAGAAAACTTACTGTAGCTGTGTAATGCAAGAGAGATGGAGAATCAAATCTAGGAATTAGTTTGCCTCAAAGCCTGGGAAATACATACAACAAATCAACAATGCCAAAGGGGAAAATCCAAAAATCAGGCTATGATTTTCACCAGAACAGCAAAAAATTCACAGAGAATGCTAACACAAAGCACTAAACAATACCAGCGCATGCACAGCTGTACAATTACAAGTTCAGTGAGAATTGAAAATCTGGGATTGAAGTGGTGACTGGGACCCACTTCTGAAACTCAAACCTTCCTAATGAACCACAGTACATGTGCATACTGCTACTGAAAAATGCCTTACCCTTTAAGCAAAATAGGGATTGTTTGTATATATATTGCAATATATTTAAGCTGGCCAACTATGTGAAAGTCATCCCATATCTGGCCAGTCCTATGCTCAAGTTTCATCTGATTCATTAAGAATTCTATTGCTTCATTAAACATTTTACAAAGGGACTAAGTTTTACCTGCAACTTACTAGCTGCTTTCAAACTCCCATACTTGGCTGCCCTTTTATTAGACACCAGTGGGATTACCTGACTATAGCTGGGAAGGGAGGAAGCTACAACATGGAGCTGGTCACTGCTCCTGTATACAAACGAGGGCTTAAGCACACACTTACAAGAGCTTAAACCTGGGTGCAAACCAGAAAAGTTTACATATAGTGATTAAATGCTGATGCACACCAGGATTTTTTGTATAAAAATAGCTTACTTTATTTTATCGATGTTTCGGTCTACGTCTGGGACCTTTATCAAGATACAAAAAAATGCAAATGAAGACATTATGTAGAATCACCCACCAGTGACTCATCACCAGACTACACGCTATTCTCAACTGTGTATTAACCCACGTGTGCCCTTAGTTGTCATAATTTATTCAATTTAAGGGCATAACCTGTGAACCAAAAAAAATACATAGTTTAAATATCTTGAAGTTATAACAATGTAACAATATAAATGTTATCGTTGACACAGTGACATTTATCAATGTAATAACCACAAGTTTATATAAATTTAAATAGATTTAAAATTAGATACTAAAAGCAATGTTCATGTTGGATATTCACAAAGACAGCATATTTATTTAATCCAACAATATTTTTGAGGACTACACTTCTAGAAAGGGTGTAAATGAGCAGTATTCATTCAAGCCTCTAGGAGCTACAGTATCAAGCGTTCTAATCCATTATACCTCCCTTTGTAACAATAGTCTATCCCAATCTCCTCCCCTGTTGGGTTCTGGGACAAGGTCAATTCCCATAAATATTAAAGTGGGCAACCTGTGTGCTTCTTTCAAAAAATGTTGTGGCAAAGGTTGATCCCATTTGCCATTTTCAAATGCCTTTTTAATGGATGATCTACGATTGTTTTTTTTACAAACAATTTGCCATTTTCAAATGCCTTTTTAATGGATGATCTATGATTGTGATATTCGTATATTTCATGATAAAATTCATAATAACAATCTATTGACTTCAGTATATAGGAAAGAGACAGCTACCAATAGTCTACTCCATGCAGACAGCCAACATCCAAGAAATGCCATTTTAGGAATACCAGTTGGCCAATAGAGGAATATAAAATAGAGGCTAAAAAACTATATGCACGGTTCAAAGAACGTGGATATAGCCACAATGCTCTAAAAAAAGCTTACAAAAGAGCTTTGGAATCGGATCGGAACCTACTCCTAAACAGTCAAAAGAAGACCACCCAGCTAAAAAACAGCAGTCCAGGGTGTATCAGACTTATTGGAGATTACAGTAAAGAGCATAGAGAAATAAGACATATAGTGAGCAAACATTGGCACATTCTCCAACAAGACACCACACTTAAGCAAGTGATTGGAGATCAACCGCTCATAACCTTCCGACAAAGTAAAAATCTTCGTGATAGTCTTACCCAAAGTCATTATGTGCCCCCGACATCAAGTACGTGGCTGTCCAATAGAGTAAAAGGCTGTCATAAATGTGGCAAGTGTTTAGCATGTCTATTTATAAACAGAATGTCCACATTCATTAGAAAAACCGACAATTACGAATATCACATTAATAATTTAATCAATTGCAATCCTGAAGGGGTCATTTACATGATGCGTTGCCAGTGTGGCATGGATTATATAGGCAAAACGATCAGACAATTGAAACGGAGAATCATGGAACATGTTGGCGATGTTAGGAACAAAAGGAACACATCAGTAGCCAACCACATAAATGAAGTACATGCAGGTGACACTAAGGTCATGCAGTTCATAGGTATTGAAAAAATTAATAATACCACACTAGTGGGTGACAGATAAAAAACTATTATGTAAGGAAGCAGAATGGATCTACACTATGAAAAGTAGAGCTCCATTGGGATTAAATGAAGGATTTACCTTCCTACCCTTCCTGTGATGTTTCCTAGTATCCTCTGTAAGAGCAAGTTGTATTTATAAGCAGCCTCAAAAAATATTGGCTAATTCTGACTATTTGTATTTTTACTTTATATTTAATGACTATCCCTTTAAACATATGTAATTGAGCCTTTATTTATTTTCCGGTAATTTAGGCAGGTAACTGTACAGGTATATAACATACAATGAGCCAGTGACGTGGTCAGACTCAGTACTGGCATAATTACAACAGCACATGCGCAATATGGGCAAGATGCAGGAACTAGTGAGGAAATACAATCGCTTCCGCCCAGTTAGTCCATGTACTGGCACAATGCTGACGGCGCATGCGCATTTGGCTGGTTGTGCATCTAAGGGCAAACGCGTATGACCACTTCTGGCTGGCGGCTCTAAACCAGCAAGTCGCGACCGGAAGTGACGCAAATTTGATGCGCCTCTGCAGCGAATTTACCGGATAGGTATTTAAACCGTCTCTAGACACGAGTTCAGCACCTATGCCCCTGAAGAAGCCATGTTGATGGCGAAACGCGTCGGGCAGCATAGGTGGACGGTGGGGAAGAAGCTCCCATCCGTTCCCAACGTAGGTAGGCAGAATTGTCCTCCTGGGAATGGGAAAAAAAATTTGAGGGGCGGGTAGAATGCCTGATATTAGGACTCCCTAAACTTAAAATGATCGCCTACTTTACGGCGTTTTTACTCCACCGGTTACCACCTGTTGCAGTTTTTAATGTGTGGTGTTTTTAAGCAATTCTCCTGCACTGTCTATATGCTATTGAGACAGTGGGTCTACACTTTTGTTTTGGTTTTGTGGTGCTGAGGGCATGGCCCTGCTTACTTTAGTTTTAAATGGTATTTATTAAAGGCTACGTTTTAAAGTTTTTCATTATTTTGGAAATATTTTTGCTATCTCACCTGAACTGGTTTGCAAGGCAGCTGTGGGTATGGTCCAGAATTAATGGGTTCTATATCCTCCAGCTTCTCAAATATATCTTTTCGTTCGTAATCTTGATAAAGGTCCCAGATGTGGACCGAAACGTCGATAAAATAAAGTAAGCTATTTTTAGACAAAAAAATCCTGGTGTGCATCAGCATTTAATCACAACTTTTCTGGTTTGCACCCAGGTATAAGCTCTTGTAAGTGTGTGCTTAAGCCCCCTGTATGTATGTATGTATGTATACATACACATATATATATATATATATATATATATATATATATATATATATATATATATATATATATATATATATATATATATATATATATATATATATATATATATAGAAGGGCTGTGGCACACACTTACTGGAGCAAAGACCCAGGTGCTAGTCAGAAAAAATTGTATATTCCTGTAGAAAGCTGACGCACACTGGGATTTATCAAAATAAAACTTGTTTTATTGGATCGACGTTTCGGTCCACACACGGACCTTTATCAAGATGAATATAAAGTGCAAGTGTAGACAATTTTATAGACTCACCCACCAGTGAACCTTCACCAGAACACGCCCACATATCAAGTGAATATTTTAACCCTAGAAGACCCAAAAGTCCAGCGAACATGGATGTTTTTAACTTGGTCTGAAAAACAAAGTGCATAGAACCATATAATTTAGTATGTAAAATCACATATTATAAATCCACTTAAAAACTGTACTAAAATTGATAGAGATTTTTCTCTAAAAAGTGACATTATAGTAGATATAGTGTTAAAAGTGTCATAAAAAATTCTAAAAACAATGTCGGATTTGGTAATTACATGCTGGCGATAACCCCTTTGTCTAAACCTATCGGCGGTTTCCACTATTTGCTTTTCACGGATATCCTGGTTTGAATTATTGCGCATAGTGCGAAAAATTGCGAAAATGGAACTGATTTTTTGGAACTAGGAGGATGAAAACTCGTGGAGTACAGCAGGGTATTTCTATCGGTTGGCTTGCGATATAATTTATACCCTAATCCCTTGTCGTGTCTGAAAATTTCAACATCCAAAAATTGGATACTTTGCAAGTTATGTGTGACCGTAAATTTGACTGGAAAATTCAGAGCATTTAAATATTCAACCATATTCATCAACCCAATCACATCACCACGCCATATTAATAGTATATCGTCTATGTAGCGTAGGTACAACAATAAAGATTCCCCAAACTTAGGTATAATATTATGTTGTTCATAATGGGCCATAAAACAATTGGCATAGGCAGGAGCCATTGCTGCACCCATCGACGTGCCTTCCTTTTGTAAGTAATATTTTTTCTCAAAACGAAAATAGTTCAATTTCAAGGTCAATTCCAATAGTTGGCAGATAAAATCAATGGGTGGGCCCTTATATGTAGTGGAATTGAGAAGTGCCCAATGTACTGCTTCTATTCCTTCGCGATGCGGGATTATTGTGTATAAGCTGCATACGTCCATGCTTGCCAATACAATAGGTCCATCAGGAAGTATCGTGTTTGATAGAATCTCCAAAAGCTGTTGTGTGTCCCTTAAAAAATAAGGTAAGGCCTGAACTGTACTCTGTAAATGGTGGTCAAGATATAGACCAATAGGGTGAAGCAGACTACCCCTTGATGAGACAATCGGTCTACCTGGGGGATTACTCAGATTTTTGTGAATCTTGGGTAAACAGTACAAAATTGGGCAGATCGGATGCACTTGAAAAAGATATTGTTTCTCACTTAGTGTGATCCAGTTCTGTTCAACCGCATGCTCCAGAATCGATCCTATTTCAGATTTGAATTTATTCACAGGGTTATTGCTCAATTTCGTATATACAGTGGTGTCATTAAGCTGACCCATAACTTCTTTATGGTAATCTATATAGTCCATAAGGACTATGCCACCACCCTTATCTGCAGGTCTGATTATAATCGTATTATCGTTAAAGTTTTCAAGGCCTGTCTTTCAGGAACCGTCAGGTTAGGATGACTTTTGAAAACAGATAAAGGGAGAGAATTGACTTCATGTGACACAGTGTGAAGAAAAACATTGATGTTAGTGTTGGATAATGCTGGATCAAAGGTACTTTTATTCTTCCATTTTGAGCTCAATACAGGCTGTTTTGCTTCACCAAATTGGTCTAATAAACGTAATTTCCTTCCCATTTTATAACATTCCACTTACCATTGAATGGCACAGTAGGAACATACGAGGTACCTTTGTTTAGCAGTGAGGTCTCCGCTGGCGTCAATGTATGGTACGATAGATTGTAGATCGGATTCATTTGGGATATTTTGGAGGACGGCTTCGGCCGCTTCTTCCCCCTCCTGATGCGCCTCGGGCGTCTCTGCCGGCGCTCCTGGTGCTTATTGGGGTGTAAGTATCCACTGGCCCCCGATCAGTAGGTAGGGTATCCCTTAGAAAATTTTAGTACAGTTTTTAAGTGGATTTATAATATGTGATTTTACATACTAAATTATATGGTTCTATGCACTTTGTTTTTCAGACCAAGTTAAAAACATCCATGTTCGCTGGACTTTTGGGTCTTCTAGGGTTAAAATATTCACTTGATATGTGGGCGTGTTCTGGTGAAGGTTCACTGGTGGGTGAGTCTATAAAATTGTCTACACTTGCACTTTATATTCATCTTGATAAAGGTCCGTGTGTGGACCGAAACGTCGATCCAATAAAACAAGTTTTATTTTGATAAATCCCAGTGTGCGTCAGCTTTCTACAGGAATATACAATTTTTTCTGACTAGCACCTGGGTCTTTGCTCCAGTAAGTGTGTGCCACAGCCCTTCTACATATATTTATACCTATTTGCCGTGAGCACCACAAGAAATTGAAGTTTTTTTGTACTTACCCACCACATAAACATGGAGGACTTTATGGAGAAAAGCGGACAAAATTTGCTGTTTGCAGAGACATGGCATATCACAGAATCCGAAATTGAGAAAGTATTGTGGCAGAAAACCAACTCGGATGAACCTTCCGTTGATTGTCCGAAGGACATTTACAATAAGCTTCTACACTTAAAGAAACGAGAAACAGATTTAGACCTGCACGGTCTTTTTCTATCAGATTACTTCAGATCTAAAAGAATACCGAGAGGTTTCCGCATTAAAAATGTACCTACCATTGGTCGCCAAAATCCAGACTTTTGTCGAAAATGGATTGGAGTGCTGAATCGCTGCTCACTGGACCTCATGGTTCTAGTTATCGAGGAAGCCAGCATCGAACTGGTTAAAGTGAGAAAAGAATTAGCCACATTGGAAAGAATCACCACATGTCATTAAATGATATATCGTTCAATGAGTATCATCACAAGCTGAAGAGTAATATGGAGGTCTTCAGACAAGATTTATTGCGTTTTAAAAGAGAAAAATTACGTAAAGTTGAAGATGACTACCAACAGCATAGGGTCTACCGCTGGCTCAGTGGGAATAGAGAGCCATCAAATTGGCGTGGAAGCTCCCAAAGATGGCGCAAATACAGAGGCCGTGCTGTGAGTACCGTGGATAGCTCTGGTGACTCTGGCGAGGATGATCTGACGTCATCAGAGCGCGACGTTCCCTCGATGCAGCCTAGCAGCGCGGCTGTTTCTGGAAGCAGCCAACAACCAGCCCATTTTCTAAGGGATACCCTACCTACCGATCGGGGGCCAGTGGATACTTACACCCCAATAAGCACCAGGAGCGCCGGCAGAGACGCCCGAGGCGCATCAGGAGGGGGAAGAAGCGGCCGAAGCCGTCCTCCAAAATATCCCAAATGAATCCGATCTACAATCTATCGCACCATACATTGACGCCAGCGGAGACCTCACTGCTAAACAAAGGTACCTCGTATGTTCCTACTGTGCCATTCAATGGTTTTAAATGGGAAGTGGAATGTTATAAAATGGGAAGGAAATTACGTTTATTAGACCAATTTGGTGAAGCAAAACAGCCTGCATTGAGCTCAAAATGGAAGAATAAAAGTACCTTTGATCCAGCATTATCCAACACTAACATCAATGTTTTTCTTCAGACTGTGTCACATGAAGTCAATTCTCTCCCTTTATCTGTTTTCAAAAGTCATCCTAACCGGACGGTTCCTGACAGACAGGCCTTGAAAACTTGAAGACCTGCAGATAAGGGTGGTGGCATAGTCCTTATGGACTATATAGATTACCATAAAGAAGTTATGGGTCAGCTTAATGACACCACTGTATATACGAAATTGAGCAATAACCCTGTGAATAAATTCAAATCTGAAATAGGATCGATTCTGGAGCATGCGGTTGAACAGAACTGGATCACACTAAGTGAGAAACAATATCTTTTTCAAGTGCATCCGATCTGCCCAATTTTGTACTGTTTACCCAAGATTCACAAAAATCTGAGTAATCCCCCAGGTAGACCGATTGTCTCATCAAGGGGTAGTCTGCTTCACCCTATTGGTCTATATCTTGACCACCATTTACAGAGTACAGTTCAGGCCTTACCTTATTTTTTAAGGGACACACAACAGCTTTTGGAGATTCTATCAAACACGATACTTCCTGATGGACCTATTGTATTGGCAAGCATGGACGTATGCAGCTTATACACAATAATCCCGCATCGCGAAGGAATAGAAGCAGTACATTGGGCACTTCTCAATTCCACTACATATAAGGGCCCACCCATTGATTTTATCTGCCAACTATTGGAATTGACCTTGAAATTGAACTATTTTCGTTTTGAGAAAAAATATTACTTACAAAAGGAAGGCACGTCGATGGGTGCAGCAATGGCTCCTGCCTATGCCAATTGTTTTATGGCCCATTATGAACAACATAATATTATACCTAAGTTTGGGGAATCTTTATTATTGTACCTACGCTACATAGACGATATACTATTAATATGGCGTGGTGATGTGATTGGGTTGATGAATATGGTTGAATATTTAAATGCTCTGAATTTTCCAGTCAAATTTACGGTCACACATAACTTGCAAAGTATCCAATTTTTGGATGTTGAAATTTTCAGACACGACAAGGGATTAGGGTATAAATTATATCGCAAGCCAACCGATAGAAATACCCTGCTGTACTCCACGAGTTTTCATCCTCCTAGTTCCAAAAAATCAGTTCCATTTTCGCAATTTTTCGCACTATGCGCAATAATTCAAACCAGGATATCCGTGAAAAGCAAATAGTGGAAACCGCCGATAGGTTTAGACAA
Source organism: Xenopus laevis (assembly GCF_017654675.1). Classification (NCBI taxonomy): domain Eukaryota; kingdom Metazoa; phylum Chordata; class Amphibia; order Anura; family Pipidae; genus Xenopus; species Xenopus laevis. The sequence goes on from NC_054373.1 coordinate 69,663,505, forward strand.
AGGGGTTATCGCCAGCATGTAATTACCAAATCCGTTGAAAGAGCCCGGGAACATCTAACACAAACACAGGATACTCGACAGACAGTATGTCCCAAGGAACAGAATCGTTTCATTGTAGCATCCAGTTTCACGACTGGTTCCATGGCGGTCAGGAGTATAGTTGAAAATAGTTGGCCAATCTTGAAAAGTGACAAAAAATTATCCCAATTGCTTACCCAAAATCCCCTGTGGGGTTACAAACGTGGACCCAATCTAAGAGACCTATTAATGCAGACAGATCCAACTAAATGCTATGAATCTGGTGGTAACATTTTAAGCAAACTAAAAGGTTGTTACAAATGCGCGGGTTGCATTACATGTCGATACATGGTATCAGGCAAATCTTTTAAACATCCCCATACTGGGAAAGAGATCATGATTAGACACCGCATTTCTTGCACATCCACACATGTCATTTACATGATAACATGCCCATGTGGATTGACCTATGTTGGGAAAACGCAGAATACCCTTCGTGAGAGGATGGGTAATCATAGGTCTTCCATTAAAAAAGCCTTAGAAAATGGAAAATCTGATTTGCCACTACCACAACATTTTTTAAAAATGGGTCACAATCTCCCAACATTCAAATTTATGGGCATAGACTTAGTTCCCGAACCGGCCAGGGGGGGTGATTGGGATCGCATGTTACTGCAAAAGGAGGTATATTGGATTAAAATGCTAAACACCATTGCCCCTAAAGGACTTAATGAATATTGCTCTTTTTCTTGTTTTTTGTAAGGTTTAGACTATTTCGTGTATTATTATTGTCAGATAGTAACATGACTATATGCAAACAGCTCACGCTTTATGGATTTATTAGACATTGTTTTTAGAATTTTTTATGACACTTTTAACACTATATCTACTATAATGTCACTTTTTAGAGAAAAATCTATCAATTTTAGTACAGTTTTTAAGTGGATTTATAATATGTGATTTTACATACTAAATTATATCGTTCTATGCACTTTGTTTTTCAGACCAAGTTAAAAACATCCATGTTCGCTGGACTTTTGGGTCTTCTAGGGTTAAAATATTCACTTGATATGTGGGCGTGTTCTGGTGAAGGTTCACTGGTGGGTGAGTCTATAAAATTGTCTACACTTGCACTTTATATTCATCTTGATAAAGGTCCGTGTGTGGACCGAAACGTTGATCCAATAAAACAAGTTTTATTTTGATAAATCCCAGTGTGCGTCAGCTTTCTACAGGAATATATATATATATATATATATATATATATATATATATATATATATATATATATATATATATATATATATATATATATATATAGATCCAGAACAGACACTTTTCTTCTCTTTAAGACATTTTATTTACATACAGGGGTGACCATTTCAGGATACAAAACAAATCATAAAAATAAATCCTACCCACTGGGCTCTACCTTCACACATGAAGAGTTCCCTTACTAAACTGGGCCCCTTGTGGACTACCAGTAAGCAAACACATAGGGGTCACCCCTGTACTCACAAATCTTCTGGGGGATTGCTCAGCCTCCTGGCTTTCCTCAGTCAGTCAGACCCTCTGTCACTTGGTCTCCTCTCTCTGCACCTTGCAGCAGCAAATGGCACCCCCAGCCCCTCTGGGAGTTACTCAAACAGGTAGGTATCCTTCCTGCTCTGAGAGAGCTCCCTAACAGCCTCACTAGAACTAAATACCTTTCCACAGGACATCCTTCCTGTGGTGTGTCAGCGCTAATCCATGAGCTGGACTACTGGATTGGAGTACCTGGCTTGCCTGTTCTTTCCAGAATACTCCAGATTCCAGGACCAGGCCACCAAAGCCTTTAAACAGAGAACCTATTCTCTCTTTATGAAAACCCTTCCTGGTGCCTACCTCTCCCACTAAGGAGAACTTAAAGAGAAAACAAATTTTCCCACATTGTTTTGGTCACTCTACCACATATCCTCCCCCTCTGCTTCAGCCCATAGGGGTGAGCACAATAAGCCATCCCATTGCTCTCTTGCTCTAGGAACTTGACCGTTGTGGGGGTTTTCTGACCTTTTGAACTTAGTTCCACATACATTTGCTTACTTAAAGTGGAACTTGGAGCAAGAACCTTTTTACTCCTCATTATGTCATCAGCACTTCCATTTTGGCTTAGGAGACTTAAGGACATTGTTGGAATCCCTACCGCTTGGGATACCTATCCTAGGGGTACCTTTTTCCTACTTAGTGACCCCCACAGCAATTTAAAGTCTCCTTGCAATAATATCACAGGCAACACATTTACCATAATTTTCTGTTGTAGCACAACAGGATCCAAAACCTGTGGAGAAATATGGTTAGTCAGCACATAACTACAGTCTCTAAACTGTCCTTTTGCATGAGGTACTTCCTTAGTACTCTCCGACAGAGTTCTAGAACATGGATCAACAGCTGAATTCTCAATAGCAGTTCTGTTCGGAACTATAGCATCAATACAATTTTCATCAGCCATATGGACTGGCTCCACATGACAAACTGGACTTTCTGTCCCAAAGTCCTTCCCTACTTTCCTTTGGGGTATTTTCACTTCTGCAAGCTTGACATCAAGGCTCTTTTCCTGGTGTGTACTGGACTCAACAGCAGATAACTTTGTTGGCTCACCCGAATGTAAGGCTTTACAATTAGGCAAACCTGTTTCCTCAAGCTAAGGATATTGTGCAACTGCACAGAAATCCATAAATCCTTCTCAATTAAAGAGGCACCCAATATACTAACTTTTGGTGTATAATTAGCATTTATGTTATTTCTATCAAAGTTTATTTTCCAACAATAAACATAATTTGCCAGTTTGCTGCCTATCCTACAGTTTAGTCAAATCTCTCTGCAAAGTGACAGCCTCCTGCATCGAACCTATACTTTTTTTACAATTTAGTATCATCAGCAAAAATAGAGAGAGTTACAATGCCTAACTCAGGGTCATTAATAAACAAGTTAAAAAGCAAAGGACCACTCTATCCGTCAGCCAGTTTTCTATCCAAGTGTAGGGAAGTTTTATTTGCACTTTCCCTAACTGCATAACCCTGTGACTTTAAATCTGGATCCACCAAAAGCATGGCTGCTGCTTGCACTGCAGTGAGACAGTTTTCAGCCACAGCCTGGCCAATCAGCAAGAAGGATTTGCTTCTGACCTCTCTGAAAGAAGTTTGGAGCCAAAATGAAAGTGAGGCTTAGGTTAACCAGGAAGAAGAGAAGAGGAAAGCCTGGTCTCTGCACAGAACTACTGAGAGCAGCCTGAGATTTCTCCTTTTTGCTGTGAGTGTTTCTGCTGATTTATCTGAGTAGGAAGCCAGGGATTTCACCTATAGAATATTTACCCATATAGAGAATCCCATAGTCAGAGCACAGGGAGTTAATTAATCCTTTCCAGTCAGCCATCATAGTGAGTGGAACTAGTGCAGCTGCCTGAGCTATTGCTAGGGAAGTAATCCCTGTAGGATAGATAGGACTTCAGCCCTGTAGTGAGTAGCCAGCGTGTACACCCGATCTGGACTGTGAATTTCCCACCAGCCTCTGTGACAGTGGATCTCCTCAGGAATTCAGGAAGCCTTTCCCTACACCAGCATTTCAAGCTCAGTGTGGATTAAAGATGCCAGACTGCTCCCCTGTATCTGCTCTGCCTCACAGGGTCACTTTCACCATCACTGGGAGTTGGTGAGACCTTCACTTTACACACCCCGGGGTGCATCAATCTACAATGCAACACATATCTCTTCTATTACTACTTTGTTATATACCCTCTGACCCCTAGTGTGCACACGTACCATTCTTAAAGTGACAGTGGACATTTTCATACCAAGGGTGATACTTATTATATTGTCTTATATTCATTGTATTATTATTTCACTGTTCTTATTGCATTGCATATATTGCATTTCTAATATTACATAATACTGCATATCTGTCTATGGTGTGGTTTATTGTCTGCTACAATTGGTACCAAAATCATTGCTGTTGCAGTTCCCAGGGAGTTGTATGCCCCCAATATCTGGTTTTAGCCTTGGGTGGAGGCACTTAACTTATCCAAATCCCGCAAATCTCCCACTTAGCGGAGGCTTGGAATCTATACTGTTAGCGCCACAGTGTGGCCCTGGATATTCCTGCCAAGAAAGGGTTACACAAGTATAAACATTAAGTTCAAGGCCAATATATATATATATATATATATATATATATTGGCCTTGAACTTAATGAAGAAAAAGGGTTACACAAGTATAAACATTAAGTTCAAGGCCAATATATATATATATATATATTGGCCTTGAACTTAATGAAGAAAAAGGGTTACACAAGTATAAACATTAAGTTCAAGGCCAATATATATATATATATATATATATATTGGCCTTGAACTTAATGTTTATACTTGTGTAACCCTTTCTTGGCAGGAATATCCAGGGCCACACTGTGGCGCTAACAGTATAGATTCCAAGCCTCCGCTAAGTGGGAGATTTGCGGGATTTGGATAAGTTAAGTGCCTCCACCCAAGGCTAAAACCAGATATTGGGGGCATACAACTCCCTGGGAACTGCAACAGCAATGATTTTGGTACCAATTGTATATATATATATATATATATATATATATATATATATATATATATATATATATATATATATATATATATATATATATATATATATATATAAATATATATATACGCACCCAAGGTTATATGTCTATATAAATATATATATACGCACCCAAGGTTATATGTCTAGGGTGGCAATCAGGTGTCTATATAACTATGTCATTTTTTTAAATGAAGAAATTAACAATTTCCCCAGCCATCGCCAGACCTTTTGTCTAAATCTGGTGGCAGAGCCGGGAGGGGTGAAGGGTGCTTGGGTCATACACATATGCATCTGGCTAATGGGAGGGGCATAGAAGGGACAAAAATTATCTTTATTATGTTAGCCAGTACGGTCCAAACAGTATGCAAGATAAAGCCAGTGTAGTTAAACACTGGCCTATTGTAAGTACTGGTGAGATAATGTCCAAAAAATTACCTGTAAAACCTAAGTTCAGTTACAAGAGAGGAAGAAATCAGAGAGATCTTAAGCCCTTCAAATCCAGTTAATAAATACTTTAAACCCACAGTGCAATATTACCTGACAGAGAGGCCAGGGGTGTATAAATGTATGGGTTGTGTCATGTGTGGAACTTTAATACAGAATACTTATTTTACACATCCACACACACAGATAAAAAATACATTATTCGCCAAAGAATGACATGCAAGACCTCCATGGTAGTCTATATCATTAAATGCCCTTGTGGTCTTATATACTGTGGGAAGACCATTCCACAACTGAAAGAACGGATAGCCATGCACAGATCTAGTATAAGAGCAGCCTTAGATCCCAATAGAACAGAAAAAAGCAAACAGAAAAAACAAGACATTTCTCAACAGCTTGAGGCTAGGCATTGGGCAGAGGCGAAACACAGTCCAGCTACGTATGTATGCAGATTGAACACATCCCTAAAAGATCGAGAGGTGGTGATTATGACGTTGTTAAAAAGAGAAGCATTTTGGGGGGCGGAGCTAAACCTTCCATGTGAGCGGTACTCTTACACCGGAGCTCTCCATTCCCTAGCCCACAAAGGTGTACAAACTGAGCAAACCCCGACGCAACTCAACTTATTTCCTATTGCCTATTATCCTGAGAGGCAGATGGGTCCCAAAAATCCGGCGAAAAAAGACTCCAAAAAGGTGTCTGAGTTCTTTGCAGAATGTAACACCAGGCAGTCCGGCGCCATCTTGGAACACCACGCAGATGTGACTGTGGACTCAGGACCGACAGCTTCCCCGGTCACGGCAGCTGAGATTAAAAGTAGGCTTACGGAACTCAGAACCACACTCCAGCATGACTTTAAGCTTTTTTCTGCTGAAATTCAAAGGGAGGTAAGAGACCTCGCGGAACGCACCGACCACTTGGAGCGCAAGATGGCCGAGTTCACAACAGCACACAATGCAGTTGCTGACACGCAACAGATTATGGAGAAAGAAGTGGCGCGCCTTACTGATAAGGTTGCAGACCTTGAGGACCGGTCCCGGTGCTGTAACATCCGCATAAGAGGCATCCCGGAGGATGTTAAACCAGAGGCGCTCGAGGCCTATTTCATGGATCTCCTCCAGGCTCTATTACCGGAGGCACCCCCGATTGACCTGACCGTTGATCGCATTCATCGGGTCCCTAAGCCCAGGTCGAAGCCTGAAGCTGCCCCCAGAGACGTCCTTACCAAGCTGCATTTCTTTAAAACGAAAGAATGAATCCTGATGTTGGCCAGAAAACGGGACACGTGGCCGGATAAATATAAATCACTGGAGCTATTTACAGATCTCTCTATGGCTACCCTAGCTAAGCGCAGAACTTTTCTTGACACCACGAGAACACTAAGGGAACATAAAATTCCCTATAGGTGGGCCTACCCTACAAAACTAATCGTGCTAAGAAATGGAGCCTCCTATACATTTGCAACGTACAAATGGATCCACAGAGAGGCAGCCTTAGGAGACAAGCCTGAACCTTCCACTCTGCCCGGTTCCCTTTCCCCTCCGACGTGTCTGGACACAGACTGGGATACTGCTTAAACCCTGATGTTCCTTCTCTTTCATAACGTCACTCCATTTTTGATGGATGAGAAGCCTACGGGGCACCATTGATCCCGAGTTTGGGCTGGGGAGGAACACCACCACCTGCTCTCTTCTCCCCCCCACTGTCCCTGTTGTTTTACAGGACCCTCAGCAGCGATGACAACACTGCAACCGCTGCCGTTACTGGACACTATTCCTCCAGTTGAGGAACAACAGTTTGCTCAGGTTATTTTTTGGTTATGTTTTTACTATACTGTTATGCTCTATGTCTTCGATGTGACTTTGCGACCCAGGCTTGGCTATCCAACTCTGTTGCACCAGTCCTTTCTTTCCCCTGTATTGCAACTCTATTATGGGTAGTTAGTAATGCTTGTTTAACTTTGTATTATAATGATACGTTTTCTCACACATAATGTTAGGGGTCTTAATACCCCCCAGAAACGTAATCTAATGTTGAAAGGGGCGAGCAGATTGCAGGCTGATATACTGTTCATTCAAGAAACCCACTTTACTAAACGCAATCCTCCCAAATTCTATTCGAAATTATCCACATGTTTTCCATTCTTGTGCCAATACTAAATCTAAAGGGGTTTCCATGTTTTTCTCCAAACATGTCACGCTAGATGTGCACAAACATCTATCAGACACTGGTGACAGGTATCAGGTAGTGATCTGCTCGCTTAATGGACAGTTATATACCTTACTCAACCTCTATGCACCTAATGAACACCAGGACAAGTTTATATATAAAATGTTGAATATGGTTCATGACATGAAGAGGGGATGCCCTGTGGTAGCGGGAGATTTTAACATGGCCTTGAACCAAACACTTGATACCCAAAGACCATTGGGAAAATCTGCCCCTCCATTCACTTTACGTACAGCTCATAAAATGGGAGAATGTATCTCAGAAAATGCCCTAATTGATATCTGGAGAGCTTACAATCATAATGCTAGGGAATATACGTACTACTCCCCGAGGCATGACTCCTACTCTCGGATTGACCTGATTTTGGCCGACTCTCAAACCACCAACGCATTAACGAATGCATTCATTACAACACGCTCATGGTCTGACCAGGCCCCTGTTATTGCAGATTTTAAGGCGCACCAAGATCAGGTTCGATCCGGAGTCTGGAGGATCAATGACTCTATTGGCTAACCTAGACCATAAACAAAGGATAACAGATCGTCTGATTGATTACTTTAAAGTTAATGAAGCCCCAGAAACGACTCCACAATCGGTGTGGCTGGCTCACAAAGCTGTACTCAGGGGTGAATTAATTGCTCTCAGCAAACAAGTAAAACGATCTAGGGAAGCTCAACAGGACCTGCTAGAAAAACAACTAAAGCAAATAGAAAACTCCCAACTCTCTGCCTCCTCCCGTGCTAAGCAAAAAAACCTGCAAAAACAAGCAGACGATATTAGGACACGACTCAACAAAGTACAACTAGCCCGAACTGAGTATAAACTTAAACTACTAAAGCTAAAGTATTACACCAAGGGTAACAGAGCGAATAAATTATTAACACAGACTTAAAAACATGCAAGCTCAAACTATGATTAAATCCATTAATCACAATGGCAACCTTCTTACTAGCCCGAATGAAATAGCAGAATCCTTTGTAGAATATTATAAAGGGCTCTACAACCTGGCCCATAACCCCCAAGAGCACAACCCCTCGCAACAAGAAATTGGTTCTTTCTTAGATTCGGTCCAGCTTCCCTCCCTAACCAGACAACAGATAGAGACTCTAAATGACCCCTTTACAAGGAAGACGTTTTGGCTACTATTAAATCCCTTAAAAATGGCAAGTCCCCAGGTCCTGATGGATACTCCAATGATTATTACAAAACATTCGCACATATTTTGGTACCTAAACTCACTAAACTTTTTAATTACTGGGTAGACACCAACTCCATAAGCCCGGAAGCTCTGGCAGCCCATATAGTCACCATCCCGAAACCGGGTAAGGCCCAGGATAACTGTACTAATTACAGACCAATTGCACTCTTAAACACTGACATTAAGATCTACGCCAAAATTTTAGCATCGAGACTCACCCCACTACTTGATTGACAATGATCAAGTAGGATTTATACTTGGTAGGCAGGCCCCCGATAACACTAGGAAATTACTAAACTTAATTCATATTGCTGAAAAAGAGTCGACTCCTTTCCTGGCCCTATCACTGGATGCTGAGAAGGCATTTGACAGGGTAAACTGGTCCTATATGCGTAAAGTTCTAGAAAAAACTGGACTTCAGGGTAAATTCTTAGATGCCATACTGCTTCTTTATACTAAACCATCTGCTAAAGTGAGGATTCCGGGTGCCCTGTCCAGTGCCTTCGACATAACCAATGGAACGAGACAGGGGTGCCCCCTGTCGCCCCTCATATTTGCCTTAATAGTAGAACCTTTGGCAGCAAAAATACGACTGCATCCAGGAATAGAGGGTCTAAAGGTTGCGGCTGACCACCACAAGATTGGACTATTTGCTGATGACATTATCATGACCATCACTAACCCAAACTTGTCGTTGCCCCACCTTATGCATGAGCTTCAGATTTTCCAACACATTTCTCATTATAAGATTAATCAGGACAAAACACAAGCCCTTTCAATAGGTCTGCCCCACTTGGCAATTACTCAAGTAAAACTACTGTACAGGTTTGGAAAACTTCACATTTTACCTACCTAGGTGTTAAGATTCCCAAAACCCTGAGCCAGGTTTTTAAAATAAACTACCTACCTTTACTACAAAGCAATCAAGGCGGACTGCAATAAATGGCAAAAATTGGAAATTTCCTGGATAGGCAGAGTTGTTACTACTAAAATCACTATACTACCACGCATTCTCTACCTGTTTAGGACCCTGCAAGTACAGATACCCCAGTCTTTCATTGCAGATCTCCAGAAAACGATTCAAAACTTCATCTGGAATGGCAAAAAGCCCAGAATTGCTTTACGAACACTTCAACTCCCCACATTCTCTGGAGGCTTGGGGATCCCCAATATCTCCTCATACCATAAGGCATCTCTTCTTGAAAATATAATTAGACTGCACAGTGCTTTAGGGCATAAAAAATGGGTAGATATAGAGTTATTTTATTTAGCGGGATATAGCATGGCGGACATATGCGGGCAATGCGAAATTCCCACTGATGCAAATCACTCATCTATTGCAGTCCCATCTCCAAAACCCTAAAACCATCAGAAGGTCTACACACATGGAACTTCTCTGTAGAGAAAGTGTACATGGAAAGGGAGTGCTATCCGACTGCTATAAGTTACTTCTGCAGAAAGATCCAGAGCTTAAACTTCTCTACCAAATGAGATGGGAACAGGATTTAAATGTCCACCTCACCCCTCAACAATGGGACAGAGTATTTGTGGCTTCCCAAGGAGCCACAAGATGCACTAATCACATTGAGATTAACAAAAAAGTGTTGTTCAGATGGCACCTCACATCTGTGAAGATTCATAATATTAACCCCAATTATGACAGCAAATGTTGGAGAGGGTGCGATACTCCCGGCACTTTATATCACATGTGGTGGGAGTGCCCTCAATTACTGTTTTGGAAGTCGATATTTCAATTCCTGCACGATGAGCTAAACTGGACTTTGCCCTTTGAGCCTCAAATAGCTCTGCTTAATGCTTTCCCTTCTGTGAAACCACCACAACGGAAATTGCTGTTTCAGATATTTACTGCTGCTGCTACAATCATATCAAGAAAATGGAAATTGAACACTACTTATTCTCTTCAGGAGCTCTTTACTCTACTTTCCTCTCATGAGCAATTGGAGGAGATGGCATCCACCAATGACAATAAGAGAGAGGCCCATGATGTCATATGGTCACCTTGCCAGCGATTTAGGTCTCATAGCCAAGCCGCACAGTCTGTCTTGCATCCGACCCATTCTATATCCCATTCTCAATCTGGTGCAACAGATATATCGCATTGAATAGGGGAACACCCCTTAGATCTGCCTATCAGTTTTTTAAAGAGCATAACAGTTCACTTTTCTTTTTTTTATGTATTCTTTTGTGTTTATATGCCTATTTCTTACTGTGATTCCACTATAACCAGAATTATGACGCTTGACTCTGCTGTTATTTGTACTTTTCTACTTTATTGAGCCCAGAGAATTGTGTGCCAGTTCTACTGCGTTCCTTTTGTATCGCTGTCTGTCATATTCAATAAAGCATCTTTCTGGTTAAGAAGAGAAGCATTTTGGATACACGAGCTGGACTGTGTGGCGCCCAGGGGATTGAATGGTCAATTAATACTGAACTGCTTCCTAGCACAGAAGTGAGTTTCTCCCAGAGTTCCTTAAGGCAGATAGATAGAAATGTACCCTTAAACTAGTATATTTAAATATTGTTAATATAAAAGCATTATGTACATAAAGGGTAAAAATAGACCTTTTTCTAATTTCAGGGTATAACATTGCGAATCAGCTGCCATTTGGAAACTAAGTAAGCAATGGACTTTTTTGTATATATTGAGGCATTTTTTGGATCTAAACAGTTTTTGTATGTTGACGCTTTTTGTAACTTTTATGTATCTATTTGTATTTATCACTGATGAAGTAAGTGTTCACATAGATGTGTCCCATAGTCACTTGGCGACATCTAGTGGAGAAAACACAGAATGTTGTAAACTTTTTTAACCTTATTTATTGAAAATGTCTGCACCATTCACACAACAGAGTTATCTATGATGTCATTTTGGCGCCCTTTTTGAAAGGAAATGGAGGGTATATATATATCACTTTTATATCACTTGCACTTTATCCTTGATAAAGGCCCCAAGAGGGGCCGAAATGTTGGAAGAATATAAGTGATGATTTAATAAAATCATTTGTAAAATACTACTGGAGTGCTGGTCCGATTTGAACTTTATACGATAACCCTTTGACCAAGCACCCATTATAAAATCAAGATAGAGTGCGGATACTGTTTGGAACAATATATATATTTATGTAGTAACAGTCGAGTGGAACGCACAAGCAAAATTGCAGTCAATGCCTGGGTGCCAGTCCAGTATGAAGTAATATGGAGATCCAGTAGTGACGGCACACCAAGGAAAATAAACAAAAAGGTCAAAAAAATAAACTAAAGCTTGTTTATTACTTCCAACATTTCGGTACTATACTTGAACCTTCATCAGGGAAAGGAACAATAACAGTGCACAAGATGGCGTTTTATAAAGAGCATTATTGGCGCCAAAAAGGTGCATAATAAAAACAAGTAACTCTAATCACCTCCAGTCCTTCCAACCCCTATTTAGTGTCATAAGTACGGAGACAAGGACTCATTTCAAAAACAACGTTACCCACCATGTCAGTTGCGTCACCTGTCCTGCGTATCCTAGAGGTGGACCGGAACTTAATCAAGCCCCGAGCAGTTTAGCGAGCCGGCTTCACAGACTCGTTGCCTAGCAACCGCTAGGTCCGTGGAAGTTGCGCTCAGCCTGTTGCCGTACTGCAGCAGGAGTGTCAAACGGAGAGAGCAATGGCATTGAGGGCATACACGGGCATAGGGTGGTACATGGTCCACTAGTAAAAGCCGAACATCTTCCCCTTCTTATTGCCTAGCATTGGCCCATAGGAGTGAAATGCGGGTGCCAGAACTGCGCATCACGAATCCACCAGCATTAAGAATAAATGTTAAGTATGGATGAATCGTTATCCCTACACTAAACCACTGATGGAATACAGAAGAGACCGAAGTTTGAGGGACTTACTTGTTCGCACTGATCTTTTGAAACCTGAACAAACTGCAACAAATTTGCTATCCACACAGAAAAAATTGGGGTGTTATAATGTTCAGACTGTGACATGCAGATGCCTTCTCACAGGCAGTGATTTTCCACATCCCCATACAGGCAAAAGATTCAAAATTAAACAGAGGTTGAGCTGCACATCATCATTTGTGGTCTACATAATCACTGTGGCCTGTACTATGTCGGGAAGACATGCACTACTCTGAAGGAACATATTGGCAACCATAGATCCGCAAAGCCTGAGGGAAGGTAAAGCACTTCAACCCGTGGCAAAGCATTTTCTGCTAAAGGGACACACTAGATATGTATAGTTTTAGGGAAATTTAGGACTTCTGTACAGCAAAAACTCACTGCAGTATATTACCAAATTTTGGCAGAAAACTGCATACTTTAGATTCCAAGGCAAAAAAATCCTGTAACAGTAAGTTTACCCCAGAAAACCATATATTTTTGAAAAGTACACATTATGCTGATTCCAAAATGGGTAACTATTTCTCTACTCCTAACTACAAAAAACATCAAAGCTTGTCTGAACATAGCAGTTTTTATTAAAAAAAATTCAGAATTCTGAAAAATCACCTCAAAGGTTTTAATTTGCTGCTCTGCATATCCCACACTGTATTAGGTACTGTGGAGATGTGAATGGTACTGATTCAAATTGTATACAATATGTACTATATATGTATCACACTGGTTTTAATGCAAGTGTTCACATGGACTGACAGACCTATGCTGGGTGAATGGTATTCCTTTCTGTTACTTTTCCTTTTCTCCATTAGGCTGGCCACCTAATGCACTTTACTTTCTTTACTCTAAATCTGTCAGCACCTGTGAACCATGCATGTAATTAACTAGCTTGGGTTAAAAAACCTTACTGGTATTGTGTGTTACATTTAAATGTGTAAGATAAATGCTACAATGTACACGTATGCATAGGAAATGTTATTTGTGGTAACTATATTGTGAAGGATTTTAAAATACAGCGTAATTGCAAATGCAGCTTTGAAGTAAAAAGTTTTACCTGTGATACAGCCTGGTGTGGTGGCTTGCACCTCTTAAAAGGCAGGCCAGCAGCACTTCCTGGAATTTAAAGGGAATGCTGCAGTGCATGATGGGAGTTCTTTAGAAAACAGGGGAGTCATTTGTAAAGCACAAATTGGAAGTGCTGGTTTAAACAAGTGGTGCTGTATGATGTAGAAATAATTTATTTATTTATTTTTTTTGTAACAGTCTGCTTTGCAAGTTTCTGAACTGTTGAATAAGTCTCTTATTGTTTTTTATGGAGGTCTGGAAAGTTAAATAAACCTCTGATTTTTTTTCATCAAGAAGAGTACTTTTTTTTGAGAAAATTTCCCCATGCCTCACATATAGTGTCAGAAGTGGGATGGTTAATGAAGAGTATTGCTCCAAATACATCCACTTAAAATTAGAGGAATTACTGTATGTACAAGACCCGTACCTGGCGTACTGTTGCAGGCAAAGAAGCTGTGAGCCAAGGTGCCAGACCTAAAGTAAAGCAGACTAAAATGGCAAGCGGATCTGGAAAAGAAGTGGAACTGTTCCAAGTAAAAGTAAAACCACTATTTCTGGTGCCACAGAAAAGATTGATCCTGCACTTCCAGAAAAGACTTTATCTGAGAGTATTACTGAGTTGATGAAATGGCTGACAGCGCAGCAAGTTGAAGCTGAGAGGAGACATCATGAGGAAACAATGATGTATCGGACTGAACTGCACAAACAGGATGAACACTGGAAAGATCTGATCCAGATGCTGAGACCAGAGCAACCTATAGTCCCTCCTCCACAAGTAGCAGTGTCTCCTTGGAAAGACCCAAAGCTAACAAAAATGACTCAAGAGGATGACATTGAGGCCTACCTTACAACATTTGAGAGGGTAGCACTTGCTTGTATGTGGCCAAAGGAACATTGGGTAGTAAGGCTTGCTCCATTCCTTACAGGCCAAGCCCAAATGGCCTATAGTAATATGGAGATCCATGAAGCCACACAATATGATCGGGTGAAAGAGGCTTACAGACAGTTACAATACTCTGCTGCTGATAGTCCAAGGGAAGTCTTCACTCTTCTCACAGACCTGTATATAAAATGGATGAAAATCTCGATAATGGACAGCACCTCTTTGTATGAATAAAAAGCCTTTATTGTTACATGGCTTACGACCAACGATACAGTAACGTTTCGAGCCACATCCTGGCTCTTTGTCAAACTAACTGATACATTTATCAGACTTCCTTTTAAAGCACTCCAAATAGCGCCCTCTGGTGTATTTAAGATAGATACAAAACATGGTCAATTTAAAACAATACACACAAAGTTTCCAATATTATACAATGTAACAATACTGATATAAACGATGTATTTTGGTGCCGACTGGCACTTATCTGTTCATGTAATCCAAATTGTTCACGTTATTGTGTGTAAATAAATCTGTAAAATATAAATATTAAAATCAAGGTTAAAAACTGAACTCAAGTATATTGTCTGCAAATCGTATTCTTTATTTAGGCCATTAGGGGCTAGGGTTTCTAGGCGGCGGATCCAGTATGCTTCCCTTTTTAAGAGTTTCTTTACTCTATCGCCACCTCGTCTGGGGCGGGGTATGGATTCCACTATCTGAAACCGCAGCTGTTGTACCCCATGGCCCGTCTCCACAAAGTGCCCCGCTACAGCTTGCTCAATCTTTTTGGTTTTGATCGCCGATTTATGCTCCCTTATCCTCTCCCTCACTTGGCGAGTAGTCTGTCCTACATACATAAACCCGCACGGGCATTTAATCACATATACTGCATACGTAGTCAAACAAGTATGGTAACCTTTAATTTTGATGGGGGTTCCCTTCAGGAGATGATAGACAGTCTGACCCTTTAAACAATTAGTGCAACAATTGCAATTCAAGCATGGAAACGTTCCATTTTTTCTCGGTTGTAGGGTCGACTGTCTATCATCCCCACCTCCCAAGTCGGATTTTACCAACATTGAGCCAATCGTACGTCCTTTTTTATAGGACATTACTAGAGGAGATTTGAAAGCTGGTACATTCGAAAGGCCATCCCTCAAAAGACTCCAATGTTTCCGTAAGATATTAGCTATTTGGGGACTTATTGTAGTAAAAGTGGAGACAAATGGAATACGTTCCAACTGTTTCTGGGGGCCACCCAATAGAACTCGATCTCTATCTAGCTGTTCTACTTCTGAATGCTGTTGTGCAAGTAATTCCGTAGGGTATCCCCTTGCCCTAAATTTCTGCTGCATTTCATTCAACCTATGTCCCAATACCCTGGATTCACTGACTATTCGTTTAACACGTGTAAATTGAGATTTTGGTAAAGCTCTCTTCACTTGGACTGGATGTGCTGAATCAAAATGGAGCAGTGTGTTCCTGTCTGTTGGTTTAGTATATAGGTCTGTTAATAATATATCACCAGACCTATATACCCGGGTATCCAAAAAGGAAATCTCAGATGTGTGCACATGTAAAGTAAACCTAATATGTTGTGACACTGAGTGAACATATTGGACAAAGTTGTCCAAGGTCCAACGTGGCCGCACCCATATAGCGAACACGTCATCGATATAGCGGTACCACTGCAAACAATGTTCACGGTATTCGGTATTGATATAGATATACTTCTGTTCGAATCCATTCATGTATATGTTCGCATATGAGGGGGCCACATTGGACCCCATGGCCGTCCCCCTTATTTGCATATAGAATTTGTTCTGGAAAAGAAAATAATTACGCAAAACCAACTCTAGACAATTCAGGACAAATTATTTTTGTGAGCCATCTAAGGTGATATCATTCACCAATTCCATACGGACAGCCTCGACACCCCCATCATGTGGGATGGAGGTGTAGAGGCTCTCTACATCCAAGGTTACCAATAAAGCATCATCAGGAATGGGGCCTATCTCTTAGTTTTACCACAAAATCTCCAGTATCTTTGATGTAAGACCTGTGTTGGGGAACATAGGGATTAATGATTTTGTCTACAAACACGGAAAGTTGTGTTAATACAGAATCCATACAGGACATAATTGGCCGGCCGGGTGGGCATTGTAATCTTTTATGAATCTTTGGCAGCAGGGCCGGCCTTAGGCCAATTGGACCAATTGGGCCCCGCACCTCTGGGGGGCCCCGCACCACAGATAATATTTCCCTCAGCACATGATGCTGCCTGGCCTGCCCCCAACTTTGAGAGTCCAGCCCATCCCCAAATCCATAGGTCTAGCCTGCCCCAACTCTCATAGGCCCAGCTTTCCTCCAACCTTGATAGGCCCTGCCTGCCACCAATCCAACCAAGCCTGCTCCCAAGCTGAATCGGCCCAGCCCCAAACTAATTGGCCCAGTCCACTCTCCTATTTCCTCCCTCTCTCTCTTACCCTGTGTGCCCCTATTATGTTACCTTGTCTGCCCCTTTCCTTTCTATTTTGTGCCTGTATGCCCTTATTTTCCTAAATACTTGGTGTGTCAGTAGCCAGCAACACTTTGTCTAGGGGCCCCGCCAACATGGTCCCAATTGGGCCCCACATGTGATAGGACCAGCCCTGTTTGGCAGAATATAAAAGATTGGATGGACCGGGTTTTCATTTTGTAGAAAAGTAAATAGTGCATTATCAATAATTTCTGCTTCCCAACAGCTGCGGTTTCAGATAGTGGAATCCATACCCGCCCCAGACGAGATGGCGATAGAGTAAAGAAACTCTTAAAAAGGGAAGCATACTGGATCCGCCGCCTAGAAACCCTAGCCCCTAATGGCCTAAATAAAGAATACGATTTGAAGACAATATACTAGAGTTCAGTTTTTAACCTTGATTTTAATATTTATATTTTACAGATTTATTTACACACAATAACGTGAACAATTTGGATTACATGAACAGATAAGTGCCAGTCGGCACCAAAATACATCGTTTATATCAGTATTGTTACATTGTATAATATTGGAAACTTTGTGTGTATTGTTTTAAATTGACCATGTTTTGTATCTATCTTAAATATACCAGAGGGCGCTATTTGGAGGGCTTTAAAAGGAAGTCTGATAAATGTATCAGTTAGTTTGACAAAGAGCCAGGATGTGGCTCGAAACGTTACTGTATCGTTGGTCGTAAGCCATGTAACAATAAAGGCTTTTTATTCATACAAAGAGGTGCTGTCTATTATCGAGATTTTTGCTGTACTCAGTGGATTGTGGCCACTATCGGAACGTGCACCTATAAAGCGGAGGAGTGTGTGCTGACTCGTATATCCTTCTACATAACTGCCACGTGAGTCGAGCACTTTCCAAAATGACTTTTGCCTATTCAGACCAAGATGCAAAACGCATAACTGATGCAGTACAGGGCCAGAATGAGTTTCTAAATTCTAAAGATTGTTTCCAGGAATTCCGGGCCCTTGAACGCCTACAACGTAAATATACGGCGTATGATTTACATCTCAGGACTCTGGCAGAATACGTTAAGCTACAGCGCATCCCACGATGATTATGGGCTCATTTAAGTCCTACGTTGTTCTCTGATAATGAGGAGTATTGTACTAAGTGGGAAGCCATCATCAACAAATGCTCGCTAGACCTGATGCTGCTAACGATGGAACAATTACAAGTAGCGTTACCTGAGGTCAAGAGAGAGACGGAGCAGATGGAAGAGAGCATCCGGAACTCCTTTGAGACGGCTGTAGTGTCTGGAGGGATGACTAAACTATCGGACCACATCGGCAAATTCAGAGCGGAAGTGGAGTCCCGCAAGAGGAACAAGTTTCAGCATGATGCCGAGGACTACAAAACCGGCACTGTATACCGGTGGAAAACCAAGGGATACGGTCAGTCCCTTAAAAGCCGCAAGCCGATGTATCAGCCACAACAGAGGGGTTATGCAGAAAGACGCGAAAAAACAGGGCAGTCCGGATCAGTCCCAGGTTCCCCAGCGTCAACGTCCTCTACCTCTTTTTTAGATGGATCTCAGGCCACAGCTACATTGGAAGAAGAAAACACGGAGGGCGCAAACACCACAAAAAAACAGCAGCGATCATACAACCGGCACAGACCCAAACGGTGGTAAACATTTCATCAATCATCCTGACACAACCCTTATTACAGGTACTGGAAAAGCGGCTCTCTTTTGGACTTACTTCAAACCCAGACTTTTTTGAACTTGACCTTGAATTGTATAGATTTTTTCGTGGCAATTAAGTTAAAATCACACTTTGTGGGTGTAGATTCCCCCTTAATGCTTAATACCTTCAAAGGGAAAGATTTAGATTTGAAGAGGCCTAGCCGCTATAACCCTGAAGATAATAATGTGTTTATTGATGCGTATATCCAGAATGTTACTAAGGATGTCTCTATCTTAGAAGATAAAATTAGAAAGGGTGAGCGACATTTTCCTACACATAACTTAACTAAAGAACAATATACCGTCCTTAATGATTTGATATCTAATCAAACACTTGGTTATAAAACCAGCGGATAAAGGGGGACCACTGGTGGTAATGGACAAAGCATCATATATAGAGGAAATAATACGTCAATTATCGGTTGATAATACTTATAGGTGCGTTACCACCAGTCCTCTACCCCCTATTAAAAAGAAAATATTAGAACTGGTCGGGGAGGCATTGAAAGCAGAAATTATTGATAATGCACTATTTACTTTTCTACAAAAGGAAAACCCGGTCCATCCAATCTTTTATATTCTGCCAAAGATTCATAAAAGATTACAATGCCCACCCGGCCGGCCAATTGTGTCCTGTATGGATTCTGTATTAACACCACTTTCCGTGTTTGTAGACAAAATCATTAATCCCTATGTTCCCCAACACAGGTCTTACATCAAAGATACTGGAGATTTTGTGGTAAAACTAAAAGAGATAGGCCCCATTCCTGATGATGCTTTATTGGTAACCTTGGATGTAGAGAGCCTCTACACCTCCATCCCACATGATGGGGGTGTCGAGGCTGTCCGTATGGAATTGGTGAATGACAACGCCTTAGATGGCTCACAAAAAGAATTTGTCCTGAATTGTCTAGAGTTGGTTTTGCGTAATAATTATTTTCTTTTCCAGAACAAATTCTATATGCAAATAAGGGGGACGGCCATGGGGTCCAATGTAGCCCCCTCATATGCGAACATATACATGAATGGATTCGAACAGAAGTATATCTATATCAATACCGAATACCGTGAACATTGTTTGCGGTGGTACCGCTATATCGATGACGTGTTCGCTATATGGGTGGGGCCACGTTGGACCTTGGACAACTTTGTCCAATATGTTAACTCAGTGTCACAACATATTAGGTTTACTTTACATGTGCACACATCTGAGATTTCCTTTTTGGATACCCGGGTATATAGGTCTGGTGATATATTATTAACAGACCTATATACTAAACCAACAGACAGGAACACACTGCTCCATTTTGATTCAGCACATCCAGTCCAAGTGAAGAGAGCTTTACCAAAATCTCAATTTACACGTGTTAAACGAATAGTCAGTGAATCCAGGGTATTGGGACATAGGTTGAATGAAATGCAGCAGAAATTTAGGGCAAGGGGATACCCTACGGAATTACTTACACAACAGCATTCAGAAGTAGAACAGCTAGATAGAGATCGAGTTCTATTGGGTGGCCCCCAGAAACAGTTGGAACGTATTCCATTTGTCTCCACTTTTACTACAATAAGTCCCCAAATAGCGAATATCTTACGGAAACATTGGAGTCTTTTGAGGGATGGCCTTTCGAATGTACCAGCTTTCAAATCTCCTCTAGTAATGTCTGTAATGGAAAGTGTAGAACTTACCCCACGGGACATCCAAGATGGCGACCTGCCCCACCATGCGGCTCTTCCTGGTCGTAATATGACTGCGTCAGAAACGTGTCGCCTCAGGATTGGTAGCCGGCGACGGAATGGACGCTGGCGTCAGAATGTGCGTCGGCGTCAGGACGTCAACGTGAGGACGCCGGCGTCATGACGTCACCGCGTCAAGTTTTGGCGCCAACCTTGGACTATTTATTCCCAATTGCCCTTTCTGTCTTTGCCCAATTATAGGTCTATCTTGTATAGTTCCTGGGTGTGATTTCTTGCTATTCTGATTATCCGTGTACCGACTTCTTGCCTGTTTAACGATTCTGATCCTTGCTGCCTGTATTGACCATTTGCCTGCTTACGACTATTCTCCTGATAAATCCTTTTGTACCGCGAACTTGGTGTTGTCTCCTCCTTGGTCCACACTACAACAGAGCCTTCGGGCCCTGACAATGTCCTATAAAAAAGGACGTACGATTGGCTCAATGTTGGTAAAATCCGACTTGGGAGGTGGGGATGATAGACAGTCGACCCTACAACCGAGAAAAAATGGAACGTTTCCATGCTTGAATTGCAATTGTTGCACTAATTGTTTAAAGGGTCCGACTGTCTATCATCCCCGGAAGGGAACCCCCATCAAAATTAAAGGTTACCATACTTGTTTGACTACGTATGCAGTATATGTGATTAAATGCCCGTGCGGGTTTATGTATGTAGGACAGACTACTCGCCAAGTGAGGGAGAGGATAAGGGAGCATAAATCGGCGATCAAAACCAAAAAGATTGAGCAAGCTGTAGCGGGGCACTTTGTGGAGATGGGCCATGGGGTACAACAGCTGCGGTTTCAGATAGTGGAATCCATACCCCGCCCCAGATGAGGTGGCGATAGAGTAAAGAAACTCTTAAAAAGGGAAGCATACTGGATCCGCCGCCTAGAAACCCTAGCCCCTAATGGCCTAAATAAAGAATACGATTTGCAGACAATATACTAGAGTTCAGTTTTTAACCCTGATTTTAATATTTATATTTTACAGATTTATTTACACACAATAACGTGAACAATTTGGATTACATGAACAGATAAGTGAAATGTAACCCAAAAAAAAAAGTGCCTTTATTCAAACACAGAAAAGATCTTTCACAACTATTAGTTGAGGTCTGACTTAAATGTCAGAACAACAAACACAATTATGAGAGAAAGAAAAAGAAACCCCACCAATAGTTATGATTCTAAAGTTGTCCAAAAAATTCTAAAAAATGATGTACCACAATTTTTTAATGACAATAGTTCCTAAGGAATTATAATAAGATTATAAAGTGCCAGTGCCGCTATAAATTCATCCAAAAATAGAAAAATTCATTATTTAAGTAAAGTGCAGTGCAATAATTTAGAATATTAGACCCAAAAAAGATTTTAATTTGGTTTAAAAAATTTTTTTATAAAAAATGACCAAACATGGTAGTGGGTTAAAAAAATGCAGTCACAATCCAAAGAATTAGATGGTAGAAATTGGAAAGAATAGATGGTGGAGTTGTCCCGTAAACTAGCTACCTGATTTTTTCTAGAGCCTGGGACACCACAAAGATAAGGCAGGACAGGGTAACCGGGGCTGTGGCCTTGGTATTTAGCTTGCCCTAGATGTTTACAAGAGGCTAGATAACCCTAAAAAGCCACAAACCATCGGCCCCTTAGAATAGAAGGAAGATTACAAGAGGTTGTATAGGATAAGAGAGGATTTGACCCAAAGCTTTCTTGCCCCCACTTCCGTTGAAAGAACTATATAATGAATTAAAAATAATTTATTTATTTATTTGTTTAAAACCATATTATATATTAATATGGTTTTAAACAAATAAATAAATAAATTATTTTTAATTCATTATATAGTTGAAATTGATATAAGGAATTTTTAACCTAAGATTAGAGTTATTAGTAATTCAATCACAATGGCTGAGAGAGTCCATCTTTGTACTCCCGCAAGAGACTTCATAATAGGAGTACACCAATGCGTATCCTGATTTGGGTGGGAGTATCAAGATGAAGTATACCGGCGAGAAGTAAGAGAACTAAGTTCGGCGCTTGCGTGATGACTGTAACCTCGCCAGAGGCGAGATCAATGACGCGAATCTCGCGAGAGGCGAGATTAGTGACGCGCATTGCGGAAGTCTATTTTTACACGCACACCGGTGAGGCTCATCATTTTCGCCTTGACAAAGCTATTCAGCGAAACGTACGTCGGCGTTCCTAGTAATCCTCTTGTGCTCAAATTGAATCTTTTTGTAAAATCGATCAATAATAGTCTGGCTGGGTTCTTTCAACGGAAGTGGGGGCAAGAAAGCTTTGGGTCAAATCCTCTCTTATCCTATACAACCTCTTGTAATCTTCCTTCTATTCTAAGGGGCCGACGGTTTGTGGCTTTTTAGGGTTATCTAGCCTCTTGTAAACATCTAGGGCAAGCTAAATACCAAGGCTACAGCCCCGGTTACCCTGTCCTGCCTTATCTTTGTGGTGTCCCAGGCTCTAGAAAAAATCAGGTAGCTAGTTTACGGGACAACTCCACCAATTTCTACCATCTAATTCTTTGGATTGTGACTGCATTTTTTAACCCACTACCATGTTTGCTCATTTTTTATAAAAAAATTTTTTAAACCAAATCAAAATCTTTTTTGGGTCTAATATTCTAAATTATTGCACTGCACTTTACTTAAATAATGAATTTTTCTATTTTTGGATGAATTTATAGCGGCACTGGCACTTTATAATCTTATTATAATTCCTTAGGAACTATTGTCATGAAATAATTGTGGTACATCATTTTTTAGAATTTTTTGGACAACTTTAGAATCATAACTATTGGTGGGGTTTCTTTTTCTTTCTCTCATAATTATGAACAGATAAGTGCCAGTCGGCAACAAAATACATCGTTTATATCAGTATTGTTACATTGTATAATATTGGAAACTTTGTGTGTATTGTTTTAAATTGACCATGTTTTGTATCTATCTTAAATACACCAGAGGGCGCTATTTGGAGTGCTTTAAAAGGAAGTCTGATAAATGTATCAGTTAGTTTGACAAAGATCCAGGATGTGGCTCGAAACGTTACTGTATCGTTGGTCGTAAGCCATGTAACAATAAAGGCTTTTTATTCATACAAAGAGGTGCTGTCCATTATCGAGATTTTTGCTATACTGAGTGGATTGTGGCCACTATCGGAACGTGCACCTATAAAGCGGAGGAGTGTGTGCTGACTCGTATATCCTTCTCTAAAATGGATGAAGCCAGAACTGAAGACCCACCAGCAAATTACAGAGACAATTGTAATGGAACAATTTTTTAAAATTTTGCCAGAGGATGTCGGTTCATGGGTGCAGAAACACAGACCAAAAACTGCTGAGAAAGCTATTTCATTGTCTGAGGACAACTTAATTGCCAAGAAAGATGCTGGTAGACATACCAGGAGGTTCCAGGAGCCACAAGTGCAAAGTGAAATAGCAAAGCAGCATTCTAAGGCACCAGCAAAATCTGATTCAATGGGAATGGTTTGCTTTGAATGCCAAAAAAGAGGACACAGCCAAATTCTGTCCAAAGAAGATTAAAAGGGCTTAAACTCACACCTCTTTTTGTGGTTACAGTGACTATACCATGCCGGCACTACTTAATGGACACCCTGTAAATGCCTTGTTGGATACTGGAAGTAAACTCAGCTTGGTAAAGGCTGATTTGGTCACTCAAAAGAAAGTGTTTCCAAAGATTCCAATCACTTGTGTGCATGGTGACACAAAAACCTACCCAAGGTCACACATCGATTTACAAGTTCAGGAAAAGATCTTCACAGTAGAAGCTGCTGTTGTTCCTAATATTCAAGTTCCAGTTATACTTGGGAGAACCGCTCCTGGGTTTGATGACTTATTGAAAGGTGAAGAACAACTCTGTGCTGTGACAACCAGATCACAAGAAAAAAAGGAAGAAGATCCCAACGATGCCTTGGGACATATTTTTCCTTTTCATGAGGATATTGTGGTATCATCCTCCCCAAAGAGACAGACTCTCCCAACACAGCAAGTGAATGTCCATAGGAAGAAACTTGTGATGAATCCTGCCAAGGATAAAGATACAAGTATCGGACTATGGGACACTGATATTGCTTTAGAACAAAACCAGATGATGGTTTAAAATCTTTATATCAGCAGGGGTTAAAGAACTGTAAAGCAAATGAAAAGGGACTTGTGCTACCCTATTATCTAGTCCAAGATGAAAAACTGTATAGGGTATGTGTTCATCCCAAGACAGGAGAACATGTAGAACAGTTGGTGGTACCTAAAAAATTTATAGATCAAATAGTGAATTTGGCTCATAATATTCCCATAGCTGGTCATTTAGGTTACAAGAAAACCTTAGCTAGAATCCTTTATCGGTTCTACTGGCCAGGGGTATATGACCATGTTAAAGCTCATTGCCGTTCTTGTCCAGAATGCCAGTACACTGCTTCTGTACCCCCTAAAGCTACTTTGGTACCACTACCCATAATTGATGAGCCATTTAATACTGTTGCCATGGATATAATTGGTCCATTGGAGAAAAGCTCAAAAGGTTACCGGTTTATTCTTACAATAGTGGATTACTGCACAAGGTATCCTGAGGCAATACCAA
This sequence comes from Xenopus laevis, assembly GCF_017654675.1. Taxonomy (NCBI): domain Eukaryota; kingdom Metazoa; phylum Chordata; class Amphibia; order Anura; family Pipidae; genus Xenopus; species Xenopus laevis. The sequence goes on from NC_054373.1 coordinate 69,688,427, forward strand.
TGAGAACAGTTACAGCTAAAAGGGTTGCTGAAGAGATTTTGAATGTGTTTAGTAGAGTTGGGCTACCAAAACATATCCTTACTGATCAAGGTAGCAATTTTACATCTACCTTACTGTCAGAAGTGTACCAACTTTTGGGTATTAAGCCACTTAGAACAACCCCATACCACCCACAAACAGATGGCCTTGTAGAAAGGTATAATCAGACTTTAAAGAAAATGCTTAAGAAATTCGTGCATAATGATCCAAAACAATGGGATAAATGGTTGTCATTTCTATTATTTGCATATCGAGAAGTGCCACAAGAGTCAACGGGTTTTAGTCCCTTTGAACTCTTATATGGTAGATGTCCCAGAGGTCTTCTAGATGTTATAAAAGAAGTATGGGAAGATAAATCTGGTCATCAGAAAAATGTTATTGATTATGTGTTACAAATGAGAGAGAGGTTGCAGATCTTGGTAAAAGTAGCACATGAAAATGTTGAGAAGGCACAAACAAATCAGAAAAAATGGTATAATCAGCATGCCAGGAATAAGACCATTAGAGTTGGTGATCAAGTCTTACTCCTGCTTCCTAGCTGTGAGAATAAACTATTGGCTAAATGGCAAGGTCCATATAAGGTCCTTCATCAAACTGGTCCTGGTGACTTTGAAATTGAAACTCCAGGTAAAAAATCAACCAGTAAAGTATATCATGTAAATCTACTAAAGCGTTGGTTTGAACCTAACTCCAAAACTAAGAACAATATTACCTACACTATTGTCTCAGAGTCTACAGAGGATATGTCTGAACAGATTTATAATCTGTTAAAGAGTCAGACTGAATGGAGGGATGTGCAAATTAACCCTGAGTTAACTAAAGAACAACAGGGAGACTTAAAAGAATTGATTAAGTCATACGCTGATGTGTTTATGAGTAAACCCGGACTTGTGTCCCTAGTATGCCATCAGATAGATACTGGGACTTATGCTCCAATTAGACAAAAGCCATATCAAATGCCTGAACAATTTAAGAAAACAGCGGAAAATGAAGTTGCAGAGATGCTAAAATTGGGAGTTATTGAACCATCCAAAAGTCCTTGGTGTTCCCCAATAGTGATGGTTGGGAAAAAAGATGGAACAAGATTATGCATTGACTTCCGTAAAATTAATGCAATCTCCACTTTTGATAGTTACCCAATGCCACGCATAGATGATCTCATTGATCAACTAGGTGGAGCAGTGTTCATATCTACCTTAGATCTATCCAAAGGGTATTGGCAGATCCCTCTAGATGTCAAAGCTAAGGAGAAAACTGCTTTTATAGTGCCTAGTGGGTTGTATCAGTTTAAAACAATGCCACTTTCCAAAGGGCTATGGACATACTCCTACGGGACCATGTAGGGTACAGCTCTGCTTATTTGGCGGATGTTGTGATCTACAGTCATTCATGGGTAGCTCATTTAGATCACTTGAGGAAAGTAATTGCCCAAATAAAGCAGGCAGGTTTTACCATTAACCCAAAAAAATGTTCAATGGGTTTCTACGAAACCAAATATCTTGTATTTATTTTGGGTAACGGTAAAGTAAAACCAGAAGTCACAAAAGTCCACGCTATTCAGGCTGCCAATATTCCAGCTACAAAGAAAGAAGTCAGGTCATTTCTTGGGCTTGCAGGATACTATCGGCGCTTTATACCTGAATTTTCTGCCATAGTTGCCCCACTGACTGACTTAACTAAAAAGAACAAGCGAGAGAATGTTACATGGTCAATAGAATGTGAACATGCTTTTCAGAAAATAAAAAATTGTCTGTGTAAGGAACCAGTTTTACAGAGCCCAAATTTTGAAAAACCATTTATTGTACAAACTGATGCGTCAGAGGTAGGACTGGGTGCAGTCCTTAGTGAAGAGATCGATGGTGAGGAACACCCTATTCTTTTCATAAGTCGAAAACTGTTCCCTCATGAACAGAGATACTCAACTATTGAGAAAGAAGGACTTGCAATCAAATGGGCTTTAGAAGCCTTACGCTTTCACTTTAATTACAGATCATCATCCTCTAACTTGGATAAATACTATGAAAGACAAAAATGCTAGAATCACTAGGTGGTATCTTGCATTACAACCATTTAAGTTTGAGATTGGTCATCGGTCAGAGAAGAAGCACCTGAATGCTGACCATTTGTCCAGATATGGTGCTGAGGTAATGTTTGCGGAAGGGCAAGCTTCCTTTTAAGGAGGGAGGAATGTGGAGATGTGAATGGTACTGATTCAAATTGTACACAATATGTACTATAACCTGTCACACTGGTTTTAATGCAAGTGTTCACATGGACTGACAGACCTATGCTGGGTGAATGGTATTCCTTTCTGTTACTTTAACTTTTCTCCATTAGGCTGGCCACCTAATGCACTTTACTTTCTTTACTCTAAATCTGTCAGCACCTGTGAACCATGCATGTAATTAACTAGCTTGGGTTAAAAAACCTTACTGGTATTGTGTGTTACATTTAAATGTGTAAGATAAATGCTACAATGTACACATATGCATAGGAAATGTAATTTGCGGTAACTATATTGTGAAGGATTTTAAAATACAGCGTAATTGCAAATGCAGCTTTGAAGTAAAAAGTTTTACCTGTGATACAGCCTGGTGTGGTGGCTTGCACCTCTTAAGAGGCAGGCCAGCAGCACTTCCTGGAATTTAAAGGGAATGCTGCAGTGCATGGTGGGAGTTCTGACTCCTATAAAAGGCTGGAGTGATTAGAAAGCAGGGGAGTTATTTGTAAAGCACAAGTTGGAAGTGCTGGTTTAAACAAGTGGTGCTGTATGATGTAGAAATCATTTTTTTTTGTTTTTTGTAACAGTCTGCTTTGCAAGTTTCTGAACTGTTGAATAAGAGTCTCTTATTGTTTTTTTATGGAGGTCTGGAAAGTTAAATAAACCTCTGTTTTTTTTTTTCATCAAGAAGAGTACTTTTTTTTGAGAAAATTTCCCCATGCCTCACAGGTACCAAGAAAAAGCACCCTGAATATGATTGCCAGGGGTCCACTAAACAATTTGTTGCCCATTGAGCATACATTTACCAAAGTATGTGGCATTCAGAGACACCAATATGAACTTAGCGCATCCAAATTGTTCAGGACTTTACTTCAGCTACTGAAATATCAACACATTTACTGCAGTTTTTGTGGGGTAAAAACACAGAAAAAAGTTTTACCACCCCAAAACCATATATTTTGGGAAAGTTACATTCAACCGAATCTAAAACCCATGCAACCCATGCCTTGCTACTACACACTAAAGAGACGCAAGGCTTTGTGAAAATTATCAGTTTTGATGAAATATCTGAAAATTGCCTCAAAGCTTCAACTTTCCAGCATCATATCTCCCATGTATCCTTATGTACCAAGAAAAAGCACCCTAAATATGATTGCCAGGGGTCCACTGAACAGTTTGGTGCCCACCTTGCATAGGTTTACCAAAGTATCTGGCATTTAGAGGCCAGAAGTCATTGTATACAAATAGTCCTGTTGGTAAATTCAGCTAATGAAAAATCAACACACATGAGAAAGCTCTCTGTTTGGTGCTGTTTAAGACATGTTTTTTTGTTTTCACTTGGTGTGTGAATGTGTGGGTGGAATTTGGGAAGTTTTGAGTTGATTTTCTTTACTAAAAATCGATTTTTCTTTTGACCCTTAAAGGAAAACTATACCCCCCAAACAATGTAGGTCTCTATTAAAAGATACTGAGTAAAACAGCTCATGTGTAAAACCCTGCTTCATGTAAATGAACCATTTTCATAATAATATACTTTTTTAGTAGTATGTGCCATTGGGTAATCCTAAATAGAAAATTGCCATTTTAAAAAATAAGGGCCGCCCCCTGAGATCGTAAGATTCACTGTGCACACATACAAAGCACATGTAAGGTCACATGAGCCAATTAACAGACAGAGTTCTGCCTTTTGCTTCCTCACTTCTTCCTGTTACAGTTAGTGTTGTAGTATTTCTGGTCAGGTGATCTCTGAGGCAGCACAGATAGAGTCACGAAATGGTGGTTCAAGGCAAGAGATGTTAAAGGGCAATATTTACTTAAATATATATTCCAGTTTGGTAAGATTCTTTAATATGTCATTCAATTTGATATAAACTATCTGTTGCTTAAGTATTCATTTTGGGGGTATAGTTTTCCTTTAAGGTGAAAGATTGCTAGCCCAGTTCCCTTCACTTCCTCTGGGCTACAAACTCACTGTTCTATCCCCTCCCCCACACCTGGGCGTTTCATTTGCATTTTTTCTGTTGTTTCAGCACAAATTGTTTACTTTTTGTACCAACTGAGTGGGAATTTTGATTTTGCATTCAGTTTTGTGAGGAGAGAAAGCTAAAGGGAGAAGTATAAAATATTTTCCAGCAGCAGCAGGGCAGCTCCCAGGCACCTGCTCACATTAACCCTCTCCCTGCCAGAGTTGAAACCTTAAACTTGTGAAGGCAAAGCGAGTGTTGCATGTGATCTAACTGTTGCATGTGAATTAAGTGTTAAGCAGCGTTAAAAACCTTAAGGCGTTGGTGTTTGTTGTGCATGCTGGGAGTGCTGGGTGCAAGGAGGGAGTAAGTGCAAATAACTGACTGCTGTGTGTTCTGTGAGTTATCTGACTGAGACAAACAGCTTTTTATTTTCTCTCTTTGGGGTAAACTAGTTGATACATTAAGTGCATTTTCTTTTTGTGTTTTAGCTTTAGAGTTCTAAGGGGAACATTTTTATTTTTTTAAGTTAAGGGGTTATTTTACTGCTGGTAGCAAATAGCATATTTTCCGTCTTTCCCTCTTTCTTCTAATTAAGGGGGAGGAGTTAATCAGGTAAATTCTGATCAGTCTTTGTGTGCTCTGGTTGAAATCTTAGCATTGTGAATTCAAAGCGAGTGTTGCATGTGATCTAAGTGTTGCATGTGAATTAAGTGTTAAGCAGCGTTAAAAACCTTTAGGTGTTTAAAACCAAAAAGGCGTTTGTGAGGAATTACATTTGGGAGACTGTAAGTACCCAGTGTAAATGTGAGTGGGTTTGCTGGTATTACTCAGTGTATGTCTTGTCACATGTATGTGGTGTTGGAGCAGCAGTTCCATGCAGTATTTACATGTGAGAGATGTCGGTGGGTTTTCATCTTGGAATCTGAGCTGCAGACTCTAAGGGGTGAACTTGCAGCACTGAGAGCATCGGCAAACAAGGGGAATAACAGGAGGCTCGCAGAGCAACCACTGGCAGGGGCTAGTGGAGTGGGGGGAGGAGAAGGGGCAGTGGAGGCTGAGGGAGGAAGGTTTGTGACAGTCAAGAGGGGAAGTAGGGGACAGAAGAGTAGGGGGGCTGGTCCACAGTTTGTCCAAAACTGCAAATTCGCTGTTTTGGCTGAAGATGCTGGGGAGGAAAACTCCGAACTGGTGTGTATGGAGCAGGCTGACTCTTGGAGCCCCCCGGAAGGCAGTGGCTCTAATACGGGTGGTGGGGGGAGTGCAAGGAAGGAAAGGCAGGTTCTAGTTAAAGGGGATTCAATTATTAGAAAAGTGGATAGGGTAATCTGTCGCAAGGCCCCTACATGCCGAACAGTCTGCTGCTTGCCTGGTGCTAGAGTTCGGCATGTGGTGGAACAGTGGACAGATTATTGGGAGGGGCTGGGGAAGACCCAGCGGTCTTGGTACACATAGGTACCAATGACAAAGTTAGAGGAGGTGGTGAAGTCCTCAAAAATGATTTTAAAAAACTTGGTGCAAAGCTGAGGGCGAGGACTTCCAAGGTAATTTTCTCAGAGATATTACCTGAGTCATGAGCAACACTAAGGAGACAGTGGGAGCATAGGGAGATTAATGCGTGGCTGAAAGATTGGTGTAGGGAGGAGGGATTTGGGTTTTTGGAGAACTGGACTGATTTTCCAGTTGGCTACAGGCTCTTTGCTATGGATGGGCTGCACCTCAATGATGATGGGGCAGCTGTTTTGGGAGAGAAGATGGCTAGAGGGTTGGAGGAGATTTTAAACTAGGTGTGGGGGGGAGGGTTCAGTAAAAGATTCAGTGGAAGACAGGTTAGATGAGATAGTGGGCAAAGAAAGGGAAAATGGGGGAAGGAGATTTGGCTGGGGATACTGTTAAGGATAGGGAGGACCAGTATTAAATGTATGTTTACAAATGCAAGAAGTCTGACTGGTAAAATGGGAGAGCTGGAGCTGCTGGTGTTGGAAGGAAAATATGATGTGATTGGTGTGGCCGAAACATGGCTGAATGAATCGCATGACTGGGCAGTAAATATCAGTTGCTATACTTTGTTTCGGAGGGATAGAGGCAATAGAAAAGGAGGAGGGGTATGTCTGTATGTTAGGCAGGATTTTAAAAGCTCATATAAAGGAGGAGATTGTTAGAAAATGAGGGGGCAGAAGTCGTATGGGTGGAGTTCTTCACCAATTGTAAAGAATCCAGCAAATTAATTGTAGGCGTATGCTATAGACCCCCTAATGTAAGTGAGGAGGAAGAGACAAAGCTCCTAATGCAAATAGAAAAGGCTGCTAGCTTAGGTAAAGTAATGACAATGGGGGATTTTAATTACCCAGATATTGACTGGAGCAACGGTACTGCTAGATCAGTTAATGGGAACAAGTTTATAAACTTATTGCACGACAATTTTTTAGCACAGGTTGTTGAGGAGCCTACCAGAAAAAATGCTATTCTTGATTTAGTGATCTGAAATGACCCAGAAGTTATAGCAAATGTGCAAGTCATTGAACCCCTGGGTAATAGTGACCATAATGTTATATCTTTTAATGTCTGGTGCAAAAAACAAAAATATACTGTGGCAACAAAAACCATGAATTTTGGAAAAGCTAATTTTAGTGCCTTGAGGGCTGCCCTACAGAGCATTGATTGGGGCATTAGGTTTTTGGCTAAAAACACAGAACAGAAATGGTTGTCCTTTAAAATGATATTAAATCATTACTGTTCTCAATTTATTCCCTTAAGGGCTAAACGTAGAAGCTCTAAGAATCATCCTGTGTGGCTTAATACAGAAGTAAAGAAGTTAATGGGAAAGAACAGAAAGGCATTTAAAAACTACAAATCTGTAGGGACAAAAGCTGCATTTAATGAATATAAACACTGTAATAAATGTTGTAAATCAGCAATCCGGAAGGCTAAAAGAAATGAAGTTAATTGCGGTGGAGGTGAAAACTAACCCTAAAAAGTTTTTTAAATATATTACCCCTTTCCCTGCCAGGCGTTTTGTCCTAGATGCGAACATCTACTGCCAAGCAGTTTTTAGATATTTTGCACTCTTTCACTTTAAGGGCCTTTCCTGGGGCGGTCTTTTAGTTTACCCAGGAAAACAATATATTGTTTTTTTCAGGACAACCTGAACTTTCAAAATATGCAAGAATTTTGGTGTAATTCTACTTCTGTAAAAAAATATAGGCTTCTAAGTGTCCAATAAAATGAAAAAAATCATGTTTCACAAAGAACAATCACATATATCAGAAACATTATTCACTTTCTGTATGAGAACACAGCTGATTTGGAAAGGTCTATGTCTCCTGAACGCGGCAATACCAAATATATATAGTTTTATCGAGATTTCTCACTTGTATAGATCAAAATCTACAAGCAGTACACTACCAAATTTCCAAAGCACTGCTCCCCAAACAGCATACATCTGATTTCAAGGCCAAACATTCCACTAACAGTAGGTTTACCCTAGAAAACTACCCATTATTAGAAAGAACAGATTCTGGTGAATCAAAAATGGGTAAACATATCGTTGTACTCCAAACTACCAAGTTGCAATTGTTTCCTAAAGTTATAATGTTTTATAGAAATTGGTGAATTTTTTGAAAAATGAACTCAAAGCTTCCAATCTACAGAATTATATCTCCCACACATCATTAGGTATGAATGTAAAACACCCCAAATATGAAAGCCTGGGATCCACTGAACAGTTTGATGCCCAATATGTATAGGTGTACCCAAGCATGTGGCATATAGGGGCCCTAAAATGTAGACACCTCATTTGAGCTATCAGTTCTGTAATTCCAGATACTGCAAAATCAACACATTTGCATCGTTTTGGGGTGGGGTAAAAGTAAAAAAAATAAGTTCACCCCAGAAAACCATATATTTTTGGAAAGTACACATTCCCACGAATCTAAATTGGGTATGCATGTCTTTGTACTCCAAAGTACCAAGCTGCAAACCATTCCTAAATTTGATGATTTTGGCGACAATTCAAAAAATCACCTCAAAATTTCTACCCTGCAGCATCATATTACCCACATACTTTTAGTTATCAAGAGAAATCACCCCAAATATGAAAGCCTAGGGTCCTCTGAACAGTTTGATGACCAATATGTATAGGTGTACCCAAGCACGTGGCATATAGGGGCCCCAAAAGGAAGACCCCCATATAGTCTGTCATTTCAGGTACTGCAAAATCAACACATTTACATCGTTTTGGGGGGGGCAAAGGTAGAAAAAAGTATGTTCGCCCCAGAAAACCATATATTTTTGGGAATTACACATTCCCGCGAATCCAAATTGGGTATGCATGTCTTTGTACTCCAAAGTACCAAGTCGCAAGCCTTTTACTAAATTTGGCGATAAAAGCAACGGTTTTTACATTTCTGAAAATCGCCTAAAAATATTGCAATTGGCCACATTTATCTCACCCAACTTCTTACATACAATTGTAAAACACCATAAATACTGATGCCAAGGGTCTACTGAACAGTTTTATGCCCAATATGCATTGATATCCCAAGGCAGCTGGCATGTGCGGACCCCAAATGTAAATAGTGAATATGAGTTTCCTCTACTGCTGATTTGCCTTCTGTAAACATAGACCTTTGACTTCATATTATGTGCCTCAAGACCCTCCTAACAGCAAAGACCCCCCAAAACCATATGATTTTGGAAAGTACACATTCTGACTAAAAAACAACCAAGATAAAGACGTCTTTCTATAGCAAAGTACCAAACTGCAAAACTTTTCTAAACATAGAGATTTTTACATTTCTGAAAATCGCCTAAAAATGTTGCAGTTTGCCACATTTATCGCACACAATGTTTTACGTACAAAGAATCACCCCAAATATGGACATCAGAGGTCTACTGAATAGTTTGATGCCCAATATGCATAGATTTACCAAAGTATATGGTGTGTACGGCCCCAAATGAAAAACGTGCATATGAATTTTCATGCTGGCCAACTAAGCTGCTGAAAAGAGAACCCCAACTGTGCGTTATGTGCCGTAAGACCCCCAAACTGTAAAAAGACCCCAGAAAACCATATATTTTTGGAAAGCATATATTCTGACGGATCAATCTAAGTAAAATAATATACCAAAGCACCAAACAGCAAAACTATACTAAAGATACAGATGAAGCCACTTGGATTTGTGAGTTAAATGCGTCATGACTCAGAGTTAATTGAATAAACTGTGCTATCTAAAGTCATCTTAACTCATTTAATGCATTTAACCTTTTCATTAGCATACCAAAGCACCATTGTTCACAATGGTGAATGCTTTAATTAGATGGGATGTTGTGACGCAGTTTTCTGTGTTAAATGAGATAAATGGGATATCTGTGTTTAGTTATTCTGTGTCAAACAGACAAACCAAAGTGGCTGCATCTGTACATAAGGAACAATAATGCAGGGATAAAATTGCAATAAAACCACAAAAATTGTGCAAATCAATGAAATAACAAAATAACTGCACCGACAGCGTAATTAGTGGCCGAAATCGATTATCCAATAGTCACCCTGCTGAAATAAACTGTTTTTATGGGTAAAAAAACACAAATTGGTGAAATGAAAAAGTAAAAAAAATAAAATGTGTATACATGTGTGTACACTTCCAAGAATTGTGTGACAGTGTATAAGTGTGTATAAGTGTGTATATAAGTCCATATAAGTGTATATAAATGCATATAAGTACATATAAGTTTAAAATGAAAAATTCAAAAAAAACTTTTTTTTTTTTATACTAAAATATGTGTGTATGTGTGTATAATGTAGGTAAGTGTATGTAAGTGTGTAAAATAAAGGCCACTTACCGTTTTTGGCTGATCTGAGAGCTGGAGAAGCTGTCTGCAGATTCACAGCAAGCAGGAAGTGTGTGGGCGTCGCTGGAACACGAGGTAAGCAGGAGGAAGCAGTGCAGCAAGGCAGACACGCGATTTGCTGTGTCTGCCTCTTTTAGGTCGGCCCTGCGACAATCCTGTCGCAGGACCGACATGACAGCCCCCCAGCCTCGTTGCCCAGGGGGCTGTCAATGCTGTTAAACCTCTGCAGAGGTGGCTAAATCCGCTGATGCAGAGTACAGCATGTAAAACTGCAAGCATATACAATGTACGTGCTTGGCAGTTAAAGCCCTTGCCTGCCAGAACGTACGGTGTACGTGCTTGGCAGGCAAAGGGTTAATAGTAAAAAGATGCAGGTTGAGAGTGTTGCTCCATTAAATAATGGTACCAGTATGGTTGTAACAGATACAGAAAAGGCAAATGTGTTAAATTGGTTCTTTTCTTCAGTGTATACAATAGAGGAGTCTGGGTTCACAGGCTCACATTATAACTGCACGAATGGTTCAGCTCAATCTAGTCAGTGGCTGACTCAGGATATGATTCAAAAAGCTTTAATACAAATTAATGTAAACAAGGCTCCAGGGCCTGATGGCATACACCCCCGGGTTCTAAGAGAGCTTAGTTCAGTTTTAGACCAGCCCTTATTTCTGATTTTCTCAGATTCACTGGTATCTGGTATGGTGCCTATGGATTGGAGAAAAACTGATGTTATTCCAATATTTAAAAAGGGATTACGATCTCAGCCTGGCCAGTAAGCTTGACATCTGTGGTGGACAAATTATTTGAAGGCTTGTTAAGGGATCACATTCAAAATTTTGTCCTAATGAATGGCATTATGAACAACAATCAGCATGGCTTTATGAAGGATAGGTCATGTCAGACGAATTTGATTGCATTTTATGATGTGATTTTATGATGATGTGTCTAAGTAAGATTCTGGACAGTGGGGGGGCAGTAGATGTGATCTATTTGGATTTTGCCAAAGCGGTGGTTACTGTGCCCCACAAACGACTGCTTTCTAAACTAAGGTCTGTTGGGCTTAATGAAGTCGTTTGCACGTGGATAGGAAACTGGCTACAGGATCGGGTACAGAGGGTGGTTGTTAATGGGACATTCTCTACTTGGAGTAAGGTTCTTAGTGGGGTCCCCCAGGGCTCAGTATTGGGTCTACTTTTATTTAACTTGTTCATTAATGACTTAGGGGAGGGTGTTGTAAGTAATGTATCAGTGTTTGCAGATGACACAAAATTATCCAGCCGAATTAATTCCATCCAGGATGTGGCATCCTTGCAACATGATCTTGACAAACTGGCAATCTGGGCAGCTAAGTGGCAAATGAGATTCAATGTTGATAAATGTAAAGTCATGCACCTGGGATGTAAAAATATCCAAGCCACTTATACCCTTAATGGGACTGCACTATGCAAATCCATTATGGAAAAAGACCTTGGAGTCCTTGTAGATGATAAACTTGGCTGTAGCAAGCAATGCCAATAAGGTATTGAGCTGTATTAAAAGGGGCATAGAGTCAAGGGAGGAGGGGGTCATTCTTCCACTGTATAGAGCACTTGTAAGGCCCCATCTAGAATATGCCGTACAGTTTTGGTCTCCATCACTCTAACAGGACATTGATGTATTAGAGAGGGTACAGAGAAGGGCAACTAAGCTGGTAAAAGGTATTGAAAATCTTAGCTATGAGGAAAGACTGGCCAAATTAGGGATGTTCACGCTGGAGAAGAGGCGCTTAAGGTATGATATGATGACTATGTATAAATATATAAGGGGATCATATAATAATCTCTCTAATGCTTTATTTACCAGCAGGTCTTTCCAGCTGACACGAGGTCACCCATTCCGATTAGAAGAAAAGAGGTTCCGCCTAAATATTCGGAAGGGGTTTTTTTTACAGTGAGAGCCGTGAAGATGTGGAATTCTCTCCCTGAATCAGTTGTACAGGCTGATACATTAGATAGCTTTAAGAAGGGGTTGGATAGCTTTTTAGCAAGTAAGGGAATACAGGGTTATGGGTAATAGCTCATAGTCCAAGTTGATCCAGGGACTAGTCTGATTGCCATTATGGAGTCAGGATGGAATTTTTCCCCCCCCCCTCCAAATTGGAGAGGCTTCAGATGGGGTTTTTTTTTCCTTCCTCTGGATCAACTGGCAGATAGGTATTTAAAATAAAAAAAAATAAAAAGTTGAACTCGACATTTGTCTTTTTTCAACCTTACTTACTATGTTACTATGTTACTATGTTAGAGCTTCTCAATTTAAAATTTACTTTTTGTTGATCAGCAGGTAAAATACCGGTCGGGTGGCAACCCTACCAGCACCCGATGTGACTGTGCCCAGTCTATGCCCACACATTGCACTGCCCTGTGCTTGGCACATCTTGAGGAGAGACTGTGGAACTATACTATGCTTTGTGGAACTATACTGTGCAGCCTGTACATGAGCTGGATTATGTCAGTGTGAAACGGCTAGCTGTCCCCCCTGTGGTTGTTAGAACTACACCTTATTATCACCAGTTACAGAGGGATTGTATTGCTGCATCACTGTGAGTGGTTCAAACAGCTTCAACTCCCTAATAACCACCCAGAGAGACTGACATGTGGATTTAAATTGTTGTTGCCACTATTCTGCCATATACATGTTGGGATGTGTTATTCATGCCACTGTTATCACGTCACCAATAGTTACATTTAGTGCACATATTTCTACCACTCTGTTCAATAAAGCATGTTGAGAGTTACCTGCTGACAAGTCTCATAAGAGTAACTTCACACTGGTGGCAAGCGGTGGGATATGATCCTCCAGAAGATCGTCCCAGAGTAAACCAGGTAGAAATGGAACGTGAACTTACTGAACTGCGCTCTCCAATCCTACAAAGCTTATGTTGTAGCCGAGAAATTGATCCTGAAATCACAAAGTGTCAGATGGCTGCACTGATAGCACAACACACCAGGAATCATTGGGCAGACCAACCAGATGTGGCAGATTTATTACTGGAGCGTGAAAGAGAGTCCCTAACTTCTCTGTCGACCACATTCCAACCTCAACAGGGATCAAACCCACAACTGGTCAACAATTAATATCTTGAGAAGCGGCAGCTCAAGGTATTGCTCCCAACCCATTTGACAAAGATCTTACCATGATCCATTATCATTCACGGCCGGCTCCTTTGGGTGCTGATCTCACTGGGGATGAGCACCTGAAAATTCTGGAACTAACCATCCAAGAGGGCCACATGGCCTCGGCACCAAACTTTTCCTCTGACCAAAGGGATCCACATCAGGGGATCAGTTATGCAAATCCCAAGCCGGTAGTAAAACTTACCCATGCTGCTTTTCCCTCTTTTGATGATTGCAGAGAAAACATTGATGGGTATTTGAAAACTTTTGAAATTATGTGTGAGGACTATGCAGTTCCCAAAGCTGAGTGGACCAAGATATTGGCTGGCAAACTTGCAGGGAAGGCCAATGATGCATATCGGGAAACTTCATACCCACAACGTGCCAACTATGAGGAGGTGAAGAAAGTGTTGCTAAGCAACTATGCCATATCCTCAGAGACTTATTGACAGTCCTTCTGAAACTTAAGCAAAGTAGGGGGAGACACCTCCTGGGACTTCGGGAACAAGCTGAGGAGACCCTTTGATCAATGGGTTACCACAAGCCAAGTTCAAACTCTTGAGGAGCTACGTCAACTATGCCTACTTGAACAGTTTTTAGAAAAGTCTGCCCCAGATGTTAGGGGATGGGTGTGGGATCGCTCCCTCAAAACCCTAGAAGAGGCTGCAAAACTGGGTGATAAATGCTTAGAGGGACAAGCCCAGGCTCGCTGCTTATGAGTTAACCCTATGCCTTCAGCAGGTCTACCCCGTGGCAGAGATCCAGCAAAGCAGTGGACCACTTATTCCCCAAACTACACCAAAGACCTCCTGGGACCCTGCACACCTCACCTTGACTTCTACTAGGAATTGTTTTCGCTGTGGATCCAACTCACAACTGCAAGTACAGTGCCCACATCCTCCTAAAGTTCCTGGTGTGCCAACACCTCAAACAGTGGCTGCTCTTACACAAGAATTCTCCATAGCTCAGCAGCAAGCAGTACAGACTGTTCGGGAGTACACCCAAAGTGCACCAGAGCCTCACTTCACTAACACCTCAAACCCTAATGAATATGTGATACTGGGGGTCCACTGGAAGGATAAGCAACAATGTTCTAATCACATTATCCCAGTGACAATAAATGGCAAACCTGCCGAAGGCTTCTTGGACTCTGGGGCTTATATCACCCGGTGGAGCCGCATATCCTCTTACCTACAGACATTGTTCCTGGATATACAACCTGTATCCATTTAGCAGGTGGCACTAAGAGGAAGATTCCTGTGGCCAGGGTCACCCTAGATGTTGGGCCCACCCTGCATCTTGTGGGAGTCATCGACCAACTGCCAGCCACAGTACTGGTGGGAAACGATGTAGGTGACATCTGCTGCAGCATTACACAGACCAATCCACAAGTGGAATCAATTAATGTTTCTACAGGGATGACGCTCTCCAACTCACCTGGACAGGTAACCACTGACAACATAGTGACTGACTTATGCACCCCTTCAAATGACTCAACATGCACCAATTTTAGGGATGCCCAAGGAGCTGACTCCACTCTAGCAGCCCTAAGGGAAATAGTTAAGAAGCAGAATGGACACCAGTGTGGCAAAGTAGTTTATGAGCAAGGACCATATTATAGGGTCATTGAGGCTCCCCCCATAGGCCATGGGCAGGTTCTAAACAACTAATCTTCCCACAGGCATACCGCTTAAAACTGTTTCGCCTGGCCACATAACCCCCTTAGCAGGACACCAGGGAGTGAAACGTACCAGACACCGGCCAACTAAAAAATTTTATTGGCCTGGTATTTTTCAAGATGTAACCAAATTCTGCCACAGTTGTGAATGATGCCAAAGACTAGGGAAAGCTGGGGACTTGTGGAGGCAGCCATTACAACATCTACCCATTAAAGATGAACCCTACCAGAGAGTTGTAGTTGACTTGGTTGGTCCACTGTCCAAGCCTAGCCGCACAGGGCAGATGCCCTGATCCACATATTCTCCAGGGTGGGATTCCCTAGTGAAATCCTATCAGATCAAGGCCCACAGTTCATGTCTCAAATCCTGCAGTGCCTTTAGCAGTGATGTGGAGTCAAAGCCATCCACTCCTCACCATTTCATCCCCAAACCAATGGGTTATGTGAGAGGTTCAATGGGACCCTCAAGAATATGCTGAAGACATGTGTGGAGTCAGATGAAAAGGACTGGGAGCGATATCTACCCCATCTGCTGTTTGCCTACAGGGAGGTCCCCCATGAGTCTATGGGCTTCTCCCCCTTTGAATTATTGTATGGGGGAGGGTACGTGGTCCATTAGATCTGCTAAAAGAACACTGGGAGGGGGGACCCCAACACTCTGACACCCCCATTGTACCTTATGTACTAAAATTCCATGAGAAACTAGAGCACATGGCAGGTATAACCCACCAACACCTCTCCATAGCTCAGCAAAGCAGAAGACCTGGTATGACAAACATGCCCGGGAACGTTACTTCCTGGAGGGGGATCATGTCCTTCTCCTCCTCCCAACTCGACAAGATTATGCTACAGGCCACCTGGGAGGGTCCCAATATAGTGACTCAGCACCTACATGACACAACTTATGTAGTGACACCTCCAGACAACCCACAGCAATACAAGAGGGTAAACATTAATATCATGAAGTCATATTATAGCCAGGAGGGCATAGCATCTGTGGTGTGCAGCCTGCCAACTGATGAGGCAGGGGAAGGTTTCATTCCTGACCTTCTACCTGACCCTAAGAAACAGCCAGGGTTTCAGCAAGTCACCCTGGGGAAACAACTCACTTTTTCTCAACAAGAACAGCTACAACACCTCCTACAGTGCCATGAGAGCAGCTTTTCATCCTTACCAGGTCATACAACACTGACCAAACATCAGGTACATACAGACAAGCACCCTCCCATTCGCTGTCAATCATATTGAATCGCAGAGTCAGTGCGAGTGGAGATGCGGAAGGAGAAATGTTGTCCCTTGGTGTCACTGTCCCATCACATAGTGCTTGGGCTGTCCCTGTAGTCCTAGTACCAAAGAAGGATGGGAGTACCAGATTTTGTGTTAACAGAAAGCTCAATGGCATTACCACAACAGATGCCTACCCTATGCCACGCATAGATGAACTTCTAGACCGACTGGGTGGCGCTCAATATTTAACCACTTTGGATCTGAGTAGAGGCTATTTGCAAATACCATTAGCCAGTGATGCACAGGCTAAGTCCATTTTTATTACCCTGTTCGGACTATACCAGTTTACAGTTATGCTATTTGGTATGACAAATGCCCCTGCCACTTTTCAGCGCCTGGTAAACCACCTTCTGGAGGGCTGCCAAGACTTTGCCCAAGCATACCTTGACGATATTGCAATATATAGCAAAACTTGGGGGGAGCATCTTAGCCATCTCCAACAGGTGCTGGACAGTATACGCTCTGCGGGCCTTACCTTACAGCCAGACAAATGTCAGTTAGGCATGCCAGAAGTGCACTATTTAGCCCACCATGTGGGTGGGGGCGACTGAGAGAAGATCCTGCTAAAGTTGAGGCTGTAACCCACTGGCCTACTCCCCACACCCAGAAACAGGTTCAGATTTGTTAGGGACTGCTAATTATTATCGCAAATGTATCCCTATCTACAGCTCTATTGTCAAACCCCTCACAGATCTGACCAGTCGGAAAAGGGTGAGGACCATACAGTGGATACCTGAATGTGAAACTGCAATGAAGACACTGAAGTCAGTTCTCTCCAGTTCCCCCGGTCCTTGCGGCTCCAGACTTTACTTAAAGATTTCTAGTTCAAACTGATGCTTCCACATACGGAATTGGAGCAGTTCTTTCCCAAGTCAATGATAAAGGGCAAGAGCACCCAGTTATATTTCTCAGTAGAAAGCTGTTACCCCGGGAAGTAGCCTACGCTACAGTGGAAAAAGAATGCCTGGCCATTGTGTGGGCTTTGAAAAAATTGCAGCCATACTTGTATGGCCGTGACTTCACTGTTATTAATGAACATAATCCCCTGAGTTGGCTCCATCGAGTTTGTGGGGACAATGGCAAACTACAGTACTACGGTGCAGCTTAATCCAACACCGCAGCGGCAAAGAGCACGGCAACGCTGACGGTCTGTTTCAGGAAGATATGGAGTGAACCTCAGCATTGCCAAATGTCCCTCAGCTCTACCCAACAGTGGGGCAGCTGGTGGCATTTAACTGGAGGGGGGGAGCCGTGTGATGTTTATATGGACAGAGTCACATCACCTGATCACTGAACTCAACAAAACTTTGTTGAGTCATTACCTGTCAGGAACTGTCATCCCTGTCCAACTGGCCAATCCCAGTGAGAGACTGCCCTGAGGGTGGGAAAAGACAATGTGGAACTGGCATCTCCTTGAGAAAGAAAGTGGGTGGAGTTGTTACACAGAGAGATTGAGGGAGACTCAGGGGCACGGGTGGCTTTGGTCCCACGCTGCACAGAGACTCATAAAAGTGTGACAGTGAGAACTGTTGGTTATTCAGGTCATTGCTAGTAATGGGCTGCTCCATAAAGTCCACACATCATCCCGTGTGAGAACAGAATAAGAGCAAAAAGCTGCATCCCCCTTGACCTTCATCTCTATATCACCCTCTGGGATTTGTGCTACCAGCACCCTATGTAACTGTGCCCAGTCTGTGCCCACTCATTGCACTGCCCTGTGCTTGGCATATCTTGAGGAGAGACAGTGGAACTATACTATGCTTTGTGGAACTATACTGTGCAGCCTGTACATGTGCTGGATTATGTCAGTGTGAAAAGGCTTGCTGCCCCCCTGTGGTCGCTGGTTAGAACTACACCTCATGTTCACCATTATCACCAGCTACACAGGGATTCTATTGTTGCATCGCTGTGAGTGGTTCAAACAACTTCAACTCCCTAATAACCACCCAAAGAGACTGACGTATGGATTTACATTGTTGTTGCCACTATTTTGCCATATACATATTGGGATGTGTTATTCATACCACTGTTAACAAGTCACCAATAGTTACATTCAGTTCATATATTTCTATCACTCTGTTTTATAAAGCATGTTGAGAGTTACCTGCTGACGAGACTCATAAGGGTAACTTCACAGGGTTGTTTTGTAAAATAATGGGAGGGAATAAAAAGGAAAGTTATAAAAGTTATAAAAAAATACCTCAGGACCTGAAAAACCCAGCTGTAGCTCTGGAAGGAAACACCAGTCAGAGCCCATGTAATGGGAAATGGGCATCAGTGGTTAATGATGGAGCACCCCATCCAAGGGAAAAAAGGGCAGCAAAACATCTGCTCCTCATGTGCTGGCCCAACTGTTTGTTGCGATCAACCGGTGTCAAACCATGCACTCTTGACTCCAGACCAGGTGGGGAATAATGAGGTTAATGGTCTGCATGACCTTGACCATGGCAGTGTGGGTCTCCCCACAGAGTCAGGAGTGCAGCATCTGCCTTCAAATTATTTGGAAGATCTTCCCCTGGAGTGTAAAGGGACACCTAATGAGACTCCTACAAAGTGGGCAGTCAGTGTCAGGGTTGCTGGGAACTACAAACAGCCTCAGTCTTTAGTACCTCAGGGTATTTCACTCCAGGAGGGGGAGAATAGTTGGCTAACCCCCATACCCTGCAGATTAGACTGCTAGGGAGGATGGTGAGGTTGGAGTTGTGAATATGGAGAAGGGTAGCCAGACAAACTCTACTGTTCATTCTACGATCTCTCCTCCCTTGTCTTCCACTGACCCCAATGTTATTACCATCCAGGAGGCACAGGAGGCAGTGGACAGGGCAAAGGCTATACATCGAGCCTCCAAAGCTCCCCCTGTTGCTGGGGAGCTAATTATTTCTGTTGTTTCTGTGTCAAACACATCCAAATGTGTTTCAGTTAAAGTTGAGGGAACATGCAAGCCATTGCATGATCTCCAGATGACAAGTGATTCTGATCATTCTCCTAAAACATCTTATGGAGAGATTCTCAAGGAGAGGGGAAATTATCATTCCCTTATCCAGGAAGACCTCATGGATGAGGGAAACATGGAGCAGGAGGTCCTTCTACCCCAATCATCCCTGCTGAGGAACTCAAAAAGTTTCTTGAGAGCACCCTTGGTGTTAAATTAGAGAAGCAGCATATGGCTCTGGTTAAGTGGCATAGTTACATAGTTACATAGTTAAATTGGGTTGAAAAAAGACAAAGTCCATCAAGTTCAACCCCTCCAAATGAAAACCCAGCATCCATACATACACCCCTCCCTACTTTTAATTAAATTCTATATACCCATACCTATACTAACTATAGAGCTTAGTATCACATTAGCCTTTGATATTATGTCTGTCCAAAAAATCATCCAAGCCACTCTTAAAGGCATTAACTGAATCAGCCATCACAACCTCACTGTCCTGAGTGTGAAGAACCCCCTACGTTGCTTCAAATGAAAGTTCCTTTCTTCTAGTCTAAAGGGGTGGCCTCTGGTACGGTGATCCACTTTATGGGTAAAAAGGTCCCCTGCCATTTGTCTATAATGTCCTCTAATGTACTTGTAAAGTGTAATCATGTCCCCTCGCAAGCGCCTTTTTTCCAGAGAAAACAACCCCAACCTTGACAGTCTACCCTCATAATTTAAGTCTTCCGTCCCTCTAACCAATTTAGTTGCATGTCTCTGCACTCTCTCCAGCTCATTTATATCCCTCTTAAGGACTGGAGTCCAAAACTGCACTGCATACTCCAGATGAGGCCTTACTAGGGACCTATAAAGAGGCATAATTATGTTTTCATCCCTTGAGTTAATGCCCTTTTTTATGCAAGACAGAACTTTATTTGCTTTAGTAGCCACAGAATGACACTGCCCAGAATTAGACAACGTGTTATCTACAAAGACCCCTAGATCCTTCTCATTTAAGGAAACTCCCAACACACTGCCATTTAGTGTATAACTTGCATTTATATTATTTTTGCCAAAGTGCATAACCTTGCATTTATCAACATTGAACCTCATTTTCCAGTTTGCTGCCCAGTGGCAAAGTGGCAGCATCCTGCATGGAACCTATAGTTCTGCACAATTTAGTATCATCTGCAAAAATAGAAACAGTACTTTCAATGCCCACCTCCAGGTCATTAATAAACAAGTTGAAAAGCAAGGGACCTAGTACAGAGCCCTGCGGTACTCCACTAATAACACTGGTCCAATTAGAAAATGTTCCATTTTACCATCACTCTTTGTAGTCTATCTTTTAGCCAGTTCTCTATCCAGGTACAAATACTATGTTCCAGGCCAACATTCCTTTATTAAGCCTTCGAAAAGCTTTCCTACCACTGACGTTAGACTAACTGGCCTATAGTTTTGAGTCTGAGAACGGGATCCTTTTTTGAATAGAGGCACCACATTAGCAATTCGCCAGTCTCTCGGCACTATGCCAGATCTTAATGAATCCTGAAAAATTAAGAAAGAGGTTTGGCAATCACAGAGCTAAGCTCGCTAATTACCCTGGGATGAATACCATCTGGCCCTGGGGCATGATTTGTCTTTAGTTATCAATTCTGTGAGACAATAAATTAAGGTAAAAAAAAGAGGCCAAGAACTATGTAAAAGCAGAATATTTCCGTATGATGAAGTTTCACAAAAAATGTTTGTCTCGTCAGACCATGATGAGGGCTAAAGCACTTGCAGTAATGGCCTTGAGTATAAGCACACTTAATACAAATAGCTGTCAGAACCCTTTCTAAATGTTTGCGGTACTCTACTTTCTTTGTCAAGGAGGGTACTCTGTGAGATCTCTTCAAGAGACCCATACCACTCCAGAGCTTGAAGCAAGCTGGCATCTGGAGTGGAAGGACAGGGTCTTTTTTAATCACCTCACTTGGACGTCATGTGGGGTGGTGACCCTTTTCTCCTTCGAACCAGAGGTGCTGAGTGCTAACTCTGTTATCCCTGTCCGTCTATTACATCTTCGGGTCCAGGAGTCAAGTAGAACATATAATCTATTAAATGTGTATGCCCCGGGGGGGCGGAGCCGGGATGTGAACGGGTGTAGACGTGTGTAGCTGCAGCTCCCGTGTTTTTCACTGATCCTGAACAACTACCTGCTGCTGTCTCTCGACACAAAGATTCTACATGTTAGCTATATCATCTACCGGTGGAAAATGCCTCCTAAAAGCAATTTGAAACCCAAGGCTGACGGCGTACAGAAGTTTTTCGCCAAGGCACGTGCACAAGATGGCGACGCGGCCTTGGATATGGGCGCCAGTACTGCGTCATGCAATGCGGCTTTATTAGCGGAGACTGAAGGATTCCCTGAACAGGTACCGGAGCCTTCCCTTCAATCCTTAATGCTAGCAATCACTGAATCCAAAGCATCGCTATCGGCTAAGCTCACTGACACGGCGACTACAGTCACATCTAAAATAGAAGAGATCCGTGTGGACCTCTCGTTGATCCGCCAAGATATGCAGAAATTACGCGAACGCACCGGAGAAACTGAACGCCGCATAGGTGAGCTGGAGGATGGCGTCAACCCTCTTCAAAGACAGGTACAGCGGCTTCAACAGGACCACAAATTGCTGTTAGCGCATGTCGACGACTTGGAAAACAGACAGCGCAGATCCAATCTTCGCCTTATAGGCCTTCCTGAAGGAAGCGAAGGGACTCATATGGAAAGTTTCCTAGAGGGATGGCTTAAAGATAAATTAGGCCCTAATTTATTTTCTCCACAATTTGCGATAGAAAGGGCCCACAGGGTCCCGGCACGCAGGCCTCCCCCTGGCGCTCCTCCAAGAGCAGTTGTACTTAAAATGCTAAACTTTAAGGACAGGGATGCGGCACTTCGAGAGGCCAGAATCAAAGGAGAAATCACTCAAGGTAACGCTAAAGTTTCACTGTATCTGGATTTTTCGACTATTGTCCAGAAAAAGCGTAGCTCCTTTATTGAAGTGCGACGAATACTGCGGGAGCATAAAATACAATATGCAATGCTGTTCCCTGCGAAACTACGCATCACCACAGGGGACTCCTCCATCTTCTTCGACCAGCCAGACGAGGTATCAAAATGGATCGAGACGCATCTGCATGCTGCCCCGAGCCTTCAATCTCCTCGCCGAGAGAACGCAAATCCTTAAGGATCTCCTAATGTCAATATAATGGAAGCACCTGTTGTGAGTATGTTCGGTTTGCAACCACTATTTTGAGGCCTATTGTCTACGGTTTGTGTCACTGCAAGTTTAAACTTAACATTATCCCTGATTGCCTATGGCCAAAATGTGTTTTGTCTGTATACTACAGTCCTGCTACGAGGGAGGCCAGTTCCTCATACCAAGTGCTTGGTTGCATTATCGCTATTTTCAAGTACCATCAGAGATAAACTACCTAAAGTCATTTGGCCTTATAATTCAACGAGGGGATTTGGTACCGATGCCGGAAACTTTGTGTTCTGTCTCCTAAATTTTACCCCGGATCACCAGCAGACAACTTAGCGGGAAGCTATGGCTACTAATCGAGAAAGTTACAAACTCTCTTTTCCTCCATCATTGCTAAAGTTTGGGGTACAGGCTCGGCTATGTTTAAGTTTGAGCAGGGGTGGGTGTGGGCAAAGTTGGGTCCAAGGGATTTTTGTTTGCGTACTAAATTTTTTTTTCAGTACGTTAAAAAAGTTACTGATGACAAGCTATGTCTTATAAGCAAGTTGTTTTACATTAATACATATCTATGGTCCAATGTCTAATGTGTCTGTGTGCTCCTGGAACGTCAGGGGCCTTAATTCTAGGTTCAAGCGTGCACAGTTATTCAACTATCTCAAAACATACTCCCCTTCACTATTATTTCTGCAAGAAACCCACCTTACCGGGCAAAAAATCCTCGCATTAAAAAAGGCTTGGGTGGCTCATCACTACCATGCCACATTTTCTACGCATGCCAGAGGGGTGGCCATATTGGTGAGAAAAAACTTACTTTTTGAACTGCTAAATATTAAGATAGACACTTTTGGCAGATATATCCTTATGCACTGTAAGATCAACTCTAGTCCATTGGTTTTGGGTAATGTATATCTTCCTCCTCCCATGTCTATGGATACGCTCCAGTCTATATTTAATAAAGTACTGGAGTTTCCCCCAGCCCCTTTCTGCTTGATTGGAGATTTTAATTCTCCCCTTTACCCTAACATAGATAAACTATCCTCCACGGTGCTGACCCCGACCCCTCTAGCTGTCTGGGCTCAGAACTTGGCTCTGACAGAGGTGTGGTGCTGGAAATACCCACACACAAAACAGTTTTCTTGTCACTCCACAACGCACCAAACCCTCTCCAGGATAGATTTGGCTCTGGTCTCAAATGACTTTCTCCCCCTGGTTACAGATGCAGCTTATCTCCCTAGGGCCTTTTCTGATCATGCCCCACTTCTGTTAAACCTACAAATACAAAAATATCCGGTGGATAAACTATGGCGTCTCAGCCCTATATGGTTAAAAAATCCGGAGGTCCAAGAGTCTATTACCCAGGAATATAGTGAATACTGGGCAAACAATGTAGATACGTCCACCCCAAACATGTGTTGGGAGGCCTCGAAAGCAGTAGCTCGGGGCTCCCTTATAGCTGCAATTAATAGAGCTAGGAGAAACACTAAACAGATGATTCAAACTGCTGAAAGTGAGCTTCGGGAAGCAGAATCGGAGTTTACTAACAACCCTGATGAGGACACTCATAGTAACATGTGTAAAGCACAAAGGGCGTTAGAGTTAGTCCGGACAGCATTGACGGAAAAAAAACTGTTATATGCTTCTCAACGGCTTTTTGACCAGGGGGAAAAAAGTGGGAAAACACTTGCCTATCTAGCTAAGACATCCAATGCCAGTACTGGGATCCCTAGCATTAATAAAGCGGATGGTACTGCTACTACCTCCCCTGGTGAGATAATTAAAGTGTTTACAGATTATTATGCTAATTTATACCAATCCCAGTTATCAGTTCCACAAGAATCCATTAGCTCATACTTAAGTAAATTTCCCATTCCACATCTGGACAACCACCAAAGGCTATTCCTTGATAATGATATTACCCTACAGGAAATAGCTGAGGCCCTTCACTCTCTTCCAAGTAATAAAACTCCGGGAGTGGATGGTCTCCCCTCTGAATGGTATAAAACCACAGCCATAGAGGTAGTTCCCAAACTATTGCAGATGTATAATGCAGCCAGGGTGGATCAGAAACTCCCGCCTTCGCTGTATTCGGCACTAATAGTATTAATACATAAACATGGTAAAAATCCAGAATTCTGCGACTCATATCGGCCCATCTCACTCATCAACACAGATGGCAAAATATTGGCGAAAATTCTGGCTAACCGTTTAATCAAGGTCATAAACACTGTTATTCACCCAGATCAGTCTGGGTTCATGCCTAACAAATCGACCTCCATAAATTTAAGACGGGTATATACTAACCTTCAGATGACTCATGATAATCCTGGCTCACGAATTATGGTATCCCTTGACTCGGCTAAAGCTTTCGATACAATAGAATGGCCCTTTTTGTGGGAAGTGCTTGGGGTATTCGGATTTGGACCTAAATTTATTTTGTGGATTAAATTACTCTATGCAGCTCCAGTTGCTCAGGTCAGAGTCAATAACTCTACATCAACCCCTTTCCCACTCCACCAGGGTACTCGCCAAGGATGTCCATTATCCCCACTATTATTCACATTAGCGATAGAACCTTTGGCCATAATAATTAGGCAAGCTGATAATATAGAAGGTCTCCGCTATAAGACCTGTGAAGAACGTATTGCATTATATGCAGACGACGTTTTATTGTTTCTAGCAGACCCAGGCCCCTCTCTCCAAAATGCTCTATATCTTATACAAGAATTTGGAACGTACTCAGGCCTAAAAGTCAATTGGGGGAAATCATCTATTTTACCGATTGACTTTATTCCTCAAGATCTTCGTACTTCAAATACTGATTTACAGTGGTCTGACCAAATTAAATATCTGGGAATTAATATTATGGTTAATGAGAACAAATTTGTAGATGATAATTTAAATCCACTAATACAAAAATTTACTACAACAGCAATGTCCTGGAAAAACCTCCCCTTAACTCTTTGGGGAAAGATCAACTTATTCAAGATGATTTTCCTCCCTAAATTCTTATACCTCTTCTGGAATTCCCCTATGAGATTACCTAGACTATACTTTGATAAGATCAATAGTGTTTTGATTTCTTTCATTTGGGCTGATAAGAAACTCAGAATCTCATGGAAATCCCTAACAGCGGCAACATCAAATGGTGGGTTGGGCCTTCCAAATCTGTGGTTCTACTATTTAGCTGCACAAATGTCTCACTTACATGGCTGGTTTGTACCTAACCCAGATGATCCCAATATGTTGTTCCACTCTCTTATATTGGGCTCAATTGAATCCCTAGATCACTGCCCCAAAAGGAAGCTGAGAGACTCTAATGTAATACCACCTGTGTTGAGGGCCCCATATGAGGCATGGCAAACTACTCTTCGTACGAAGAGGCTCCAACCTCCCTTGCTAACGCCCCATACACCTATATGGGGTAACTCCCATTTACCTAATTTCCGACATTTATTAGACTTCATTTACTGGCCTAAAATGAACATTAAAACCCTGGGTGATCTACTATATCAGGGATCCTTCCCTTCCCTTTTACAATTGCAGGAGTCTATTACAACTGGGCGGGTAAATGTCTTCAGATATATGCAATTACAACATGCCTTTAGGGCTCAATTTGGCTCAGGGCAGATTGAATATCACTGTTTTGAGTTTGAAGGTATACTTCGAGCGGAAGACTCTCGGAAGCTAGTTACTAAACTGTACAAAGCTCTGCAAAACTTGGGAATTTCCCCGTTTGCACTTGCCCGTCGCAAATGGCAGGAACTTCTGCCAGATCTGCCAGATGATAGCTGGGAGGAAGCTACAAAGGCTAATTATAGCTTTCTTATATCAACTAGAGATCGGCTTATTAATTTTAAGGTCCTCCATCTCTACTATTATTCACCAGTTAGACTGCACAAGATCTTTCCAGAGAAGTCCTCAGCCTGTCCCAGGTGTCAATATCCAACAGCAGACTTCTTGCATGTTATGTGGTCATGTCCGCATATAGTCAAGTTTTGGCGGAAAATTGTTAAATGTCTCAGTGATACTTTGGAACTGCCACGGGTCCTCTCTCCTGAAGTTTGCCTTTTGGGGGTCATAGATGATCTAGCTCCAAGGGCTCATGTTAGAATATTATACCGCACATTATTGTTTTATGCTAAAAAAGCCGTAATTCTTCACTGGCTCCAGACCAAGCCTCCATCACTTATATATTGGTTGAACTTGGTTAATCGTATCCTGCCACTTATAAAACTCACATATGAGGCACGTGGTTCGGTAACTAAATTTGACAAAATTTGGGAGAGGTGGCTTGAGGTATACCCTAATCCTACTGTTCTTTAAGAGTTCGGGTTTGAAGCTGTGCACTCATGTGTAGTGAACCATCGGTGTAATTGAACTGTGCTATCATTATGACCGGATGTTAGTTACTTGCTTACCCATGTACTTTGAAATATGCTGTGTTCTTAGCTTGTCATTTGTTTAATAAAAAAAATAAACCTTTAAAAAAAAAATGTGTATGCCCCGGGGGCGGAGCTTGGATGTGATCGAGAGCAGACGTGGGTAGCAGGAGCTCCCGTACCTTCATTGATCCTGTGCTGTTATTTACTGCCATATACTTTTGTACTTACCTAGACTGTAAGTTTACTGCATTGCCACTGCACCATGCCTCCTAAAAGTGCCACGAAACCTAAGGCGGACAGTGTCCAGAAGTTTTTTGCCAGAGCCGTTTCTCAAGATGGCGACGCGGCCTTGGATCCTGTGCTGGAATCTGCGTCACACGCCACAACTGAGCCCTCAGAGGCTGAATGCTCTGCTGGGCCGTCAGCGGAGCCGTCTCTCCATTCACTGATGTTGGCGATATCCGAATCTAAAACATCTCTATCCGCTAAACTAACAGAAAACACGGCTACGGTCACGTCTAAGATCGAAGAGATCAGAGTGGATCTCTCCCTTATCCGCCATGATATGCAGAAGCTACGCGAGTGCACAGGTGAGGCTGAACGTCGTATTAGTGATTTAGAAGACGGGGTGCATCCTCTACAGCACCAAATACAACGGCTTCAACACGATCAGAAGTTACTGATAGCACATGTTGACGACTTGGAGAATAGACAACGCAGATCTAATCTCCAGATTATTGGCCTACCAGAAGGAACGGAGGGCGCGCATATGGAAATGTTCCTGGAATCGTGGTTCAAAGATAAGCTTGACCCTAACATATTCTCTCCGCAGTTTGCTATTGAAAGGGCCCACCGCGTCCCAGCGTGCAAGCCTCCTCCAGGGGCCCCAGCCAGGGCGGTTGTGCTTAAAATGCTTAATTTTAAGGCTAGAGATGCTGTTCTCCGTGAGGCGCGCTCCAAGGGTGATATTATGCAAGGCAATGCCAAGATTCTACTGTTTCCCGACTTCTCCATGATTGTCCAGAAGAAGCGCAACTCCTTCACAGAAGTTCGTCGGATACTCCGTGAGCATAAGGTTCAGTATGCTCTGATGTTCCCAGCGAAGCTCCGCATCACCACTGGTGACTCTTCTGTATTTTTTGACCAGCCTGAAGCCGTCATGCAGTGGATAGAGACAAACATCCCTGATGCTGTGAGACATCGTTCCCCACGTCGTGGTAATGCTGATCCATGAGGCCTTCAGTTTTCTATGTCTGCTGCTAGTGAGTATATCTCTCCTGGAATATGGCCAAATTTTCCCACTTTCCTGCTATAGCGGGCATTGATTGTAGCATCCAGCGTTTGCTGTCCGTGGGATATCTGAGCCCAATTTTTCACCTTTTCTTGTCTGCATTATTAGACATTGGGCCTACTCTGGGACGCTATGGCGGTTGCTATACTGGGTATGGCTCTTATTTTTTCATGACCTATGGCTAGTACACTCCAGGGACTGGAACACTACCCGATACTAAAGTTGCATACTTACCTTTTCCTCCAGTGTTGACAAGTTACGGGTATAGGCTCAACTATGTTTATGTCTGAGCAGGGGTGGGAAGGGGTTGGTTGGGTCTCTGGGGTTATTTTTGATTTTTTCTATTTTTATTTATATATTACAAAGGCTATTGTTGGCAAATTGTGTGATATATGCATGTTGAATGTACACTCCGCATCTATATGTTTGTTCTGGTCAAATGGCTATGGTTAATATATGCTCTTGGAATGTTAGGGGCCTTAACTCTAAGTTCAAGCGGCGCAACTGTTTCAATACCTTAAATCCTACTCTCCCTCGCTATTATTGTTGCAAGAAACCCATCTCACTGGGCAAAATATTTTGGGGTGGCTCACCACTACCATGCCACGTTCTCTACGTATGCCAGAGGGGTAGCTATTTTAGTTCGGAAGCACTTATTATTTGAATTGTTGTCGATAAAAACTCCCCCTATGTCTATGGATCTCCTGGACTTAATTTTTAAGAAGGTATTGGAATTTCCTCCAGACCCCTTTTGCCTACTTGGCGACTTCAATTCTCCCCTTATTCCCCAATTGGATAAGATGTCCCATAATACTTACTCCTCTACTCCACTAGCGATTTGGGCAGAGGGAATGTTACTGACTGAAGTGTGGCGTTGGAAACATCCACAGACGAGACAATTTTCTTGTCATTCAGCCACACATCAGTCACTCTCTAGGATTGATTTGGCTCTAGCTTCACAAGACTTCCTACCTTGGGTATCCGAGATCTCCTACCTTCCCAGGGCATTCTCCGACCATGCCCCACTCCTTTTAACCATCTGTATAAATAGCCAACCCATTGACAAGATGTGGCGCCTCAGCCCTATGTGGTTGAAAAACTCGATAGTTCAAGAGAAAGTGGTATTGGAATATATTGAGTATTGGAATAATAATGGGGACTCATCCACTCCCGCTGTAACTTGGGAGGCTTCTAAAGCGGTAGCACGTGGGTCCATAATATTTGCTATTAAGCAGGCTAGAAATCACGCTAAACAAGAGATTCAGTTGGCCGAAAGGGAGCTTCAAGCAGCTGAGAGAGAATTTGTAGATCGGCCTTCAGAGTTCTTCCACAATAATTTATGTAAAGCCCAAAAAGCCCTGGAACTCACCCGTACGTCCTTAACCCAAAAAAAATTATTATATGCTACCCAGCGTCTATTTGACCAAGGTGAGAAGTGTGGGAAGACACTCGCATATTTGGCTAAAACTTCCACGCCCACTACCATGATCCCTAGAATTAAGAAACTGAATGGGGATGTTACTTCCTCACCTAAGGAAATCATTTTGACGTTTCAGGAGTATTATACCTCTTTATACCAATCTCAAATAACTAAATCCCCAGAGTCCATTAGTCTTTACTTGAGTCAATTCCCTATCCCCCGTTTGGATTTCCCACAGGTCGCATTCCTAGAAGCAGATATAACTGTCCAAGAAATTTCAGAAGCTATACATTCCCTTCCGAATAATAAAACACCAGGAGTTGACGGTCTCCCAGCTGAGTGGTATAAAACAGTAGCTAAAGACCTAATTCCCAAGTTACTCCTTATGTACAATGCTTCCTTAGTTGACCACCGTCTCCCTCCCTCTTTATATTCGGCCTTGATAATTTTGATACATAAATCGGGCAAACACCCTGAATCCTGTGATTCCTATCGCCCTATATCACTCATTAACACGGACGCCAAGATATTAGCGACAATTCTGGCCACCCGATTGATCAAGGTTATAACTTCTATCATTCATCCGGACCAATCCGGCTTTATGCCCACTAAGTCCACCTCTGTTAATCTTAGACATCTCTATACCAATCTGCAAATGCTTCATGATAACTCCGGCTCCCGAATCATAGTATCTCTTGACTCTGCTAAGGCGTTTGACACGATAGAATGGTCCTTTCTGTGGGAAACACTCAAGTTATTTGTCTTTGGTCCTAAATTTATAGCTTGGATTCAGTTACTTTATTCACATCCAGAGGCTCAGATTAGGGTTAATAACTCCAATTCTCTACCTCTCCCATTGTATCGTGGCACCCGCCAGGGCTGCCCATTGTCTCCTTTATTGTTTGCACTGGCAATAGAACCTCTGGCCATTATGATTAGACAGGCTACCAATATAACTGGACTCCGTTACAAAACCTGTGAAGAGCGCATTGCTTTGTATGCAGATGACATTTTGCTATTTCTTGCAGATCCAGGCCCTTCCCTTCATAATGCCCTTTCCCTTATCCAAGAATATGGGACATATTCGGGCTTGAAGGTCAACTGGGATAAATCCTCCATTTTACCGGTGGACCCTGTCCCTGTTGTCCTTCGACCCCCATCTCTCCAATTACAGTGGTCTGACCAAGTTAAATATCTGGGAATTATTGTAACTGCCGAGGATTCCTCCTTTAGGGCCCAGTGGAGGCCCGAAACGTTGCCGTTTTGTTTGTGAGCTGAATAAATTCTGATCACTTAATCAATTGCAACAGTTGTGCCGCAGGTTTCTTGCTTTGTGATATACAATTTTGGGCTTTTTGGGCAGTATTGAGCCTGACACCTGAAGGCACCTGACACCAATCCGGTGATACAGATCTGTGATAGCACTCCAATTTTGGGATTCAAGGATTCCTCCTTTATTGATGATAATTTACTGCCGTTGCTTGGTACCTTTCTCAAAACGGCAACCTCCTGGAAGGGTCTCCCTTTGACTTTATGGGGGAAAATTAATCTGTTTAAAATGATTTTCCTACCGAAATTTTTGTATTATTTTCGAAATGCTCCCGCGAAGATACCTAAATCATTCTTTAGCAGAGTCAATAGTGCTTTGTTCTCATATATATGGGCAGATAAATGCCCTAGGATCTCCTGGAAGTCTCTTACAGCTACTGTCCCAAATGGGGGCCTGGGACTCCCGAATCTTTGGTTTTACTATATGCAGCGCAATTGTCACATGTGCATGAGTGGCTGGTACCTAATCCAGAAGACACCAATATGTTATTTCACTCCCTTATCCTAGGTTCGATCGAATCCCTATGCCACTGCCCTAAAAGGAAGTTAAAGGACTCTACTATTCTGCCTCCTGTATTGAGGGCCCCCTATGATGCCTGGCAGACTGCACGGAGGTTACAGCACTTGTCAAATCCCTTGCTTACTCCATACACCCCTCTGTGGGGCAATTCCCATCTTCCCCACCTTCGGCATCTGCCTGATTTTATATATTGGCCCATTCGTAACATTAAAACCCTTGGAGACCTGTTGCAACATGGGTCATTTCCAACTTTTCAGCAACTACAAGATTTTGTGGCTCCTATGAGTTTGAATGTGTTCCGGTTTATGCAACTGCAACATGTTTTGTTTTGGGCTTGTAGAGCCCAGTTTGGTCCGGGTCCAATTACTTATCATACTTTTCGGTTTGAAGATATTCTTAGAGTGGAAAGTACGAGACAGCTAGTTACTAACTTGTACAAAGCTTTGCAAGACCTAGGACCTTCTCCATTTGACTCTGCCCGCCGTAAATGGCAATCAATACTACCTGTCATTAATGATGATATTTGGGAGGAAGCCACTGCTTCTAGCTATAGCTTTCTTATTTCTACTAGGGATAGGTTAATTAATTTTAAAGTTCTCAACCTCTATTATTTTACACCCCTCAGATTGCATAATATATTCCCTGACAAATCTCCAGCCAGTCCCAGGTGCCAAGACCAGATTTTTTACATATTTTATGGTCCTGCCCCAAGAATGTTCGATTTTGGCGTGCGGTGGTTAAATGTTTGAGTGATGACATGGAGCTGCCTCAAGTCCTCTCTCCTGAAGCCTGTCTTTTGGGAGTAGTGGAGGATATGGTTCCACAAAATCACGTTAGAATTTTGTATTGTACTTTGCTGTTCTATGCTAAAAAAGCCATCATACTTCATTGGCTTCAGCCTGCACCTCCCTCAGTCCAGTATTGGATTGCCTTGGTCAACCGCACCTTACCACTTATCAAACTCACTTATGAAGCGCGTGGCTCCTCAACTAAATTTGAGAAAATCTGGGAGAGATGGCTTGAGGTATATCCTAACCCCAATGTTCAGTGATTGCTTTGTTTCAAACCTGTCCTTGATGACTGTACTGTTTTATTGGAATACCTGCTGGCATATATTATGTGGACTGTATATTTTTGATCACACGTGTCTACTTGATATGTACTGATATGTCAATTTGCCTTTTGTTGAATAAAAGAAAACTTTAAAAAAAAAATGTGTATGCCCCTACTACTGGACCAAAGAGGGCACGGTTCTTTAAAAGTTTGTCAGCCTATATGGAGACAATTGACTCTGATGAAGCCTTGATTATAGGGGGTGATATTAATTACACCCATGATGCTCAAGATCGCTTCTCAACTTAAAATTTACTTTTTGTTGTTCAACAGTAAAAAGCTTTCTTTTTGTGGGTTGTTATGTAAAATAATGAGTAAAATAAAAGTTATAAAAAATACCTCAGGGTTCTGAAACAAAAGGAGCTGAAAACCCAGTTGTAGCTCTGGAAGGAAACACCAGTCAGAGCCCATGTCAAAAAGCCCAATTGCCTCTACT
The DNA here is from genome assembly GCF_017654675.1 of Xenopus laevis. NCBI lineage: Eukaryota > Metazoa > Chordata > Amphibia > Anura > Pipidae > Xenopus > Xenopus laevis. Next base: position 69,721,268 of record NC_054373.1, read on the forward strand.
TCTGCTGCTGCAGCCAATGTTACCCCTGCTAAAACATTTGCACAGGTGGTGGCTACTGGCAGCAACCCAAGTAAAGTCACTGCTGGGGTAGAGAAGCTTACAAGGAAGCATGGGGTCAGATGCTTAATGTCAAGCGCTCATGGCATAGAAGCTTATATAAAGGCCCTTACACTAACTGCAGTGCATGCTCTGGTGCAGATGGGTATCACAGTGGGAGGGAGTTATGTCCCTGTAGAACCCCTAAAAGGATTGGGCACAAGAGTGGTTTCATCTAATGTGCCCCCTTCCTGCAAGACCACTTATTGTACCACCACCTGCAAGCTCTTGGGGAGTTAAAATCAAATATTTCTAAAATTCCCCTGGGATGTAAGGAGAGCAGACTGAGGCATGTCCTTTCCTTTAAAAGGCAGGTGCAACTACTTTTACCTTGGGGTCAAGACAATATTGAGGGGTCTTTCGGGGTTCCATTTGAAGGGGTGCTGTATAAAAAATTTTACAGCACAGAGGAAGTGAGGTGCTTCCTTTGCAAGAACCTGGGGCACACTCGCCAGAGTTGCCCCAAAGCGCATATTAAGACCACAGCCCCTGTTTCTGCCCCCAGTGCCTCAAATAAAATATCTTATCCTGCTGGGACTATTTTAGCAGGGTCCTCAAAGGGGATATCTCCTTCACTAAAGAACCTCAAGGTGGCTGTTACACAACCCACCTCTACAACATCCAAACCTCCTCCTTCTTCACTGATGGCTGCAGCATGTCTTACGATTGCAGCAAAAGAGAAGGGGGAAAAAATATCAATGCATCCCCCAGTGCCACAGTTGTTCCTACCACAAAAAATTGTACCCCTGTTATGGGCATTCCTGAGGGTGTGGGGTACCCATGATAGCAACACCTGTTGGGGTGGGGGCAGATAGTGGCCTTTGCTCTTCAGATGCCAAGAAAATAGGAAATTTAAATCCAAATGGCTGGTACCTGAGGAATAGGCATCAGTGGTTAATGATGGAGCACCTCCATCCAAGGGTAAAAAGTGCAGCTCCTCATGTGGTGACATTGTCTGGCCCAACTGTTGGTCACGATCAACCAGTGTCAGACCATGCGCTCTTGCCTCCAGACCAGGTGGGGAATAATGAGGTTAATTGTCTGCACAGCCTTGAACATGGCAGTGTCAGTCTCCCCACAGAGTCAGGGGTGCAGCATCTGCCTCAAAATAATTTGGAAGATCTTCCCCTGGAGTGTAAACGGAAACCCAATGAGACTCCTGCAGAGTAGGTAGTCAGTGTTCCTGAGGTACTGACTCAGTTTTTCAAGTGAAGTTGAGCCATTGCAGAGTCTCCAGATGACAAGTGATTCTGATTCTTCTCCTGCAACATCTAGTGGAGAGATTCTCAAAGCTTTAGTGGAGAGGGGAAATTATCTATCCCTTAGCCAGGAGGAGCGCATGGATGAGGGGAACATCGAAGGGGAGGTTGACATAGGAGTGACAAATCCTTATGCCACAATCATCCCTACTGAGAAACTCAAAAAGTTTCATGAGAGCACCCTTGTTGTTAAATTAGAGAAGAAGCTGCAAATGGCTCTGGAGAAGTGGCCTGATTTGCCTTTAGTTATCAATTCTGTGAGACAATACATTAAGGTCATAAAAGACCTATGGAACAGCGGAATATGTCCGTATAATGAATTTTCACAAAAAATCAGACCTTGATGAAGCTTAAAGCACTTCCTAAGACTCAGTAATGGCCTTGAGTATAAGCACACTTAATACAAACGGCTGTCGGAAACCTTTCCAAATGTTTCAGGTACTCTCCTTTCTTCGTCAAGGAGGGTACTCTGTGAGTTTCTTCCATAAGACCCATACCACTCCAGAGCATGAAGCAAGTTGGCATATGGAGTGGAACGGTAGGGACTTTTTTTTTTCTTTCAATATTTCTTTATTGCAAATATTCAACATTTACATCTCAGTGCATTGATTTTGTATTTTGTGTATACATTTAAACAGCCGTTGAATACATGCTAAAACATTACGGTCAAATCTATTTGGGTAGCGGTATTGAATCAATGGGTCCCAAACTTTTGTGAATTGTTCCTGTTTATCTAGTGTTATGCTAGTGAGTTTTTCCATAATGAAGACAGTATATATTCTGTTTTTGACTTCTGAGAAGGCGGAGTTAGCCAGGCTTTCGCAATAGTTTGCTTAGTTGCAGTGAAAAGATGTGTGATTAGTTTATGGTGCGACTTATTAATTGCCTCTATTGGTTTGTTCAATAATGCTTCCACTGGGCATTTAGGTATGTTTATTTGTAATACTGTATATATTAATTCGTAGACTCTAGTCCAAAAGCGTTGTACCCTATTACACTGCCAAAATATATGCAGCATTGTGCCTAGTGTGGCACATCCTCGAAAACAATTACGATTAGCTCCCTGTTTCCATTTGGCTATGCGAGTGGGTACCAAGTTCCATCTACTTAAAATCTTATATGAAGTTTCTTGTGCCAATATATTAACAGAAGTATGCATTGTGTTTGTGAAAATAGTTTGCCAAGTGTGCTCATCCATAGTCAGTGACAATTCTGCTGTCCAATTTTTAACATATGTCAGGGATGCTATAGGCTGAGAAGTAGTACATTGTCTATAGAGGTAACTAAGAGATCCTTTCATCTGGGGAGTGTTTCAAAAAATGTAAGAGTGGAAAATGAAAATTTCTTTTCCATATAGCGGTATCTTTCCTGATCAGGAATGGCATACAGATGCAGCCACTTTGGTTTGTCTGTTTGACACAGAATAACTAAACACAGATATCCCATTTATCTCATTTAACACAGAAAACTGTGACACAACATCCCATCTAATTAAAGCATTCACCATTGTGAACAATGGTGCTTTGGTATGCTAATGAAAAGGTTAAATGCATTAAATGAGTTAAGATAACTTTAGATAACACAGTTTCTTCAATTAACTCTGAGTCATGACGCATTTAACTCACAAATCCAAGTGGCTTCATCTGTATCTGTCTTGTAAGACTGTCCAGTTTATAACTTTATTATGCAATAAATAGTAGCTGATATGTGTAAGTCCTTTATCCACCCACCAACTGAATTGCCTAGGTTCCAGACCTGGTGGAAAGTCTGGATTATTAAACAAAGGTGCTAAGGGTTTATGTTTAGACAACCAGATTTAGAGGCTACAGCGTGCCATATAGCCAATGTATGCTTTACAGTAGGAAAGTTCTTAGCAGATTGTGATACATTAGGAGCCCATAAAATATCCCCAAGAAAACTGCACTGACAAATATCCTGTTCAATCAATACCCATTTCAGTGGTTGTGAAAGAACAAACCAATGCAACATCTGTGATATCTGTGCTGCCATATAATATTCACGAAAGTTTGGGACACTCAATCCACCCATTGACTTATGTCTGTATATTGCTTTAGCTATTCTTGGTCGTTTAGCACACCATACAAACTTGAGGCATGCGTTTTGCAACCTGGTTAACTAATCAGCTGGCGGTGTAACAGAAAGGGTACGAAACAGGTACGATATTTGTGGTAATATGCTCATTTTTATGATGTTAATTCTACCAAACCATGAGATTGAAAAACCTTTCCAGGAGTCCAAGTCGTCCATTAGTTTCTTAATAAGGTTTTTATAATTATTAACACTCAGGGGCAGATTCACTAACTTCGAGTGAAGGATTCGAATGTAAAAAATTCGAATTTCGAAGTATTTTTTGGGTACTTCGACCATCGAATTGGTTAAATTCGTTCGAATTCGAACGAAATCGAACGAATCGAAGTAAAAATCGTTCGACTATTCGACCATTCGATAGTCGAAGTACTTTCCCTTTAAAAAAAACTTCGACCCCCTACTTCGGCAGATAAAACCTACCGAAGTCAATGTTAGCCTATGGGGAAGGTCCCCATAGGTTTGCTAACCTTTTTTTGATCGAAGGATTTTCCTTCGATCGTTGGATTAAAATCGTTCAAATCGTTCGATTCGAAGGATTTAATCGTTCGATCGAACGAAAAATCCTCCGATCGATCGATCGCAGGATTAGCGCTAAATCCTTCGACTTCGATATTCGAAGTCGAAGGATTTCAATTCGAGGGTCGAATTTCGAAGTATTTTTAACTTCGAAATTCGACCCTTGGTGAATCTGCCCCTCAACGTGTTATATGAATCCGTTATACGGACACCTAAGTATTTTACAGAAGTTTGTACCCATTCAAAATCAAAGTTCAATTCTAAAAGCTTCTTCATAGCAGGTGAGATATTAAGCGGTAGTGCCTCAGATTTGGTTACATTAATGTTAAGCCCAGAAAGCAATTGAAATTTATCCATGATATTAAAGAGGTTTGGCAATGAAATCAATGGCTTGGTAATAGTAAGCAGCAAGTCATCAGCATATAAACAGCATTTATATTCCTGTTGTGCCATAGAGATACTTGTCACATCTACATTATGCCTTATCCATGCTGCAAAATATTCCATTGTCATAACAAACAAGATTGGCGACAGTGGGCATCCCTGCCGCATACCCCTCTCTATTGCAATTGGAGTGGAGAGAAATCCACAATATTTTATTTGGGCTGTTGGGAAGTCGTACAATGCCTTAATATGTGACAAAAAAGTCCCATATCTATTCAGGGCATATTTAAGAAAATCCCATGACAGCGAGTCAAAAGCTTTTTCTATATCCAGAGAGAGGAGCACTCCAGATGTGCCCCTCTCCCTGGCCCAATGCACTAAATCAATAACCCTATGAATGTTATCTGTTGACTGTCTACCAGGCACAAAACCTGCTTGGTCTCTATTAAGTAAGGTATGTAGAAACACATTTATACGCCTGGCCAGAATTTTCCCTATGAGTTTTATATTGTAGTTTAATATTGTAATTGGTCTATGGTTTTCAGCTAAATTGCTATCTTTGTTTGGTTTTGGGATGGCTGTTATAAATGCTCTAAGAGAGTCAGAGGTGTATTGCTTACTGGTTCCTATGAAATTAAACATATTAGTGATATGAGGTATCAAGACTTTGGAGAAATGTTTATAATAAGGGGCTGTAAACCCATTCGGCCCTGGTGCTCTTTGTGATTTCAAAGATTTTATGGCCCACTGGACTTCGTCCATTGCAATAGGTTGTTCCATAGAAGCTTTTTGATCAGTAGTTAAAGTGGGAATCACTATACCTCGAAAGATTGAATCTGCTTTCTGTTTATTAAATATAGTTTGGTTCTTATAAAGTTGTGAATAGTAATCCTTAAATGTTTCAGTAATCTTTAAGGGATTAGCTGTAATAGCGCCTGATTTTGTAAGTAAGCTATATGTGGAAGAACCTTTCTGTATATTTCGTAATTTATTTGCTAACAACGTATCAATTTTATTAGCCTTAGTATAACATTTTTGTCTCATCCATTGAAGTTGTTTCTCAACATCTTCCAAAAGAATTAGATTAAGTTCCGTTTTAAATTGTCGAATACTTTTAAACAATCTATTACTGTAATTTGTTCTATACTCTAGTTCAGTTTGTTCCAATTGCTGTGTCAATTTATTAACTTTTATGATTTTTTCCCTCTTCCGTTTTGAACAGATTTTAATAATAATACCTCTGATGTAGGTTTTATGAGCTTCCCAAAGTATTGATTCACTAACATCAGAAGCATTATTAAGCTCGAAATAGGAAATTAATTCCTGTTTGATTTCGGAACGAGCTTGTGGGTTTGTAAGGATGGCTTCATTCAACCTCCATATTGGAGCATGTCTTGGGTAATCTAAATCATGTAAAATAACTTTCACTGGGTTGTGATCTGACCAAGAACATGCAGGGATTTTTGCCGAGATTATTTTTGGCAAAAGTGGAAGACTAAGTAAGACATAGTCAATTCTGGAGTATGTCTTATTAGGGTTTGAATAGTATGTATAATTACACTCTCTCTCTCTATGCATCAGCAAGTCCCATATCTTTTAGTTTCGTTTGTAATACTTTTGAAATAGATTCAGTATATTTCTTAAGTGGATTCATTGGATCATAATGATCCTTATTTGCATTCAAAGTAGCAATCAAATCACCTCCTATTATAATGTGCCCTCTGTTGTGTATGGACAAAGATGTAAAAAATCTGTTATAGAATTTATGTTGGTGATCATTCGGGCTATATACTGATGCTAGGGTGTAGAGCGCCTCCCCAATATGACAAACAATAATCACAAAATGCCCTTGTGGGTCGGGCACACACTTCAATAATTTAAAGGGTAGATTTTTGTTAATGAAGATTCCCACACCCTTCTGTTTCTTCTCTGCCGTAGCCAAAAAAACATGTGGGAATTGGCTGTGAAAATAATTAGGAGTTGAAGTTCTGGAAAAGTGCGTTTCCTGCAAAAAAAAGTATTTGTATTCCCATAGATTTATAATAGCGAAAGGCCATAGAACGTTTTTGAGGGCTGTTAAGCCCCTTAACATTATGTGTCAACAAAACCGCCATTGTAGTTCTGTGAAAAAAAAACTCTTCAGGTAGTCATGCCATTCCCAGATTAATAGTGGGCATTGAGTCAGCAAGGTGTAAAATGGATCAAGTGTCCTTAAATTGTCAGTGCAGCGTAACAAGGAAAAAAAGAAAAAAGGAGAACCAATAAAGTTAAATAAAGAAAAAAATCAGACAGTCGCAGCAAGAAAACATCAAACTGGGGGTGAAACTGTAGTATCCATATTGGATATACAAGACCAGAACAGTCCTCACCAAGATGTGGCCCCTCACTCAAAAGGGTCGTTAATGGGACATTCTCTACTTGGAGTAAGGTCCTTAGTGGGGTCCCCCAGGGCTCAGTATTGGGTCCACTTTTATTTAACTTGTTCATTAATGACTTAGGGGAGGGTGTTGTAAGTAATATATCAGTGTTTGCAGATGACACAAAATTATCCAGCCCAATTAATTCCATCCAGGATGTGGCATCCTTGCAACACGATCTTGACAAACTGGCAATCTGGGCAGCTAAGTGCCAAATGTTGATAAATGTAAAGTCATGCACCTGGGATGTAAAAATATCCAAGCCACTTATACCCTTAATGGGACTGCACTAGGCAAATCCATTATGGAAAAGGACCTTGGAGTCCTTGTAGATGATAAACTTGGCTGTAGCAAGCAATGCCAGTCGGCAGCAACAAGGGCAAATAAGGTCTTGAGCTGTATTAAAAGGGGCATAGAGTCAAGGGAGGAGGTGGTCATTCTTCCACTGTATAGAGCACTTGTAAGGCCCCATCTAGAATATGCCGTACAGTTTTGGTCTCCATCACTCAAACAGGACATTATTGTATTAGAGAGGGTAAAGAGAAGGGCAACTAAGCTGGTAAAAGGTATTGAAAATCTTAGCTATGAGGAAAGACTGGCCAAATTGGGGATGTTCACGCTGGAGAAGAGGCGCTTAAGGGGTGATATGATAACTATGTATAAATATATAAGGGGATCATATAATAATCTCTCTAATGCTTTATTTACCAGTAGGTCTTTCCAGCTGACACGAGGTCACCCATTCAGATTAGAAGAAAAGAGGTTCCGCCTAAATATTCGGAAGGGGTTTTTTACAGTGAGAGCTGTGAAGATGTGGAATTCTCTCCCTGAATCAGTTGTACAGGCTGATACATTAGATAGCTTTAAGAAGGGGTTGGATAGCTTTTTAGCAAGTGAGGGAATACAGGGTTATGGGAAATAGCTCATAGTACAAGTTGATCCAGGGACTACTCCGATTGCCATTTTGGAGTCAGGAAGGAATTTTTCCCCCCTCTAAGGCAAATTGGAGAGGCTTCAGATGGGTTTTTTTTTTGCCTTCCTCTGGATCAACTGGCAGATAGGTAGTTAATAAAAAAAAAGAAAAAAAAAAGGTTGAACTCGATGGACATGTGTCTTTTTTTCAACCTTACTTACTATGTTACTATGTTACTATGTATGAGTGAGAGGTGCCTCAATATTGGAAATATGTTCCAGTAATATCCACACCGATGTCATTGTGTAGTGGTAAGGGGGGGAAACGTTCTCCCGGCCGAGGAAATGTCACAGAATAAACTAAATGTTACATAGTGTAGTGTAACGTAACATTAATAAGACAGGTGCAGAAATATACAAAAAAAAAACGGTTTTACCATTTGTGGATAAGTTCTCATGGGGATTTCAACGGTGCTTTTTCCCAAATAGTGGTCAGTGGGCTTCTTGGGGATGGTGGCGCTTGAGTGGGCGAGGAGTGCGGACGATCAGTTGGACTTTGATCCGAAGCTATCCTCAACATGTGAAGTATCGCTTGCCCCTCTTTCAGCGACTTGACCATATGTTGCTTGCTGTTGTAACTGAATAAAAACTTGAACGGAAAGCCCCACCGATACAAGATATTGTGTTGCCGTAATAACTGCGTGATAGGGCGTAACTCCCTTCTCCGCTGAATCGTAATGCTTGCCAGATCCGAAAAGATTTGAAATGGGTTCGAGTTATAGCTTAAGTCCGCAGTTCCCCATACGGCCGCCATGACTGCCACTTTTGTTGTAGTAATGAAATCGTAAAATGACGTCTCGCGCCATCTCATTGGCCTTTCTAGGCCCCAACGCTCGGTGTACACAGTCCAGCTCCAAACGGGCAATTGGTATATCAGGAACTAGATTGGCCAAGAGTTTAGGGATTTCAATATGTAGATCCTTAATGTCCTCAGTAAGGCCCCTTATACGAATGTTATTTCGTCTGGACCTGTTCTCCAAATTTTCCAAACGTTCCACATACTGTGTTGCAAGGTGCGTGATTGAGGAGTCATGTTCATTTTAGCGTATGATAGCTCCATCTAGCTTGTTTTCCATTTTCTCAGTACGGTGCCCCAAATCGCGTATTTCGCGTGTCAGCTGTGATGTAATTGTTACGGACATTTCTGTCAGTTCTTTGTGTAACAGAGATTTAAATTTTTGCAATAAAGTTGTGTCGCTAACATGCGGTGAGTCGTGTGGCATTTCTGAATGTAGGCTTACCAGACTATCTGGCGGCCCACTATCCGATTGCGTAGAGGAGAAGGACTTGCTGCCACCATCTTGGATTCCTCCGGTGCCGAGCTTTGGGAGTCAAAGAAGTCAGTTAATGGCTTCTGCAGTGTTTTCTTCTGAGCTTTTCCCGTTTTAGTCATGCCTCCAATAGATTATAAAGCAGATTTCACCTTTTAGGGGATAATAAAAGGAAGCTTATGATGCTTTTTCCTCAGTCCGGGACAGAGCGATGTGCCAACACGTCTACTCACGAACGCATCACATGACGTCCCCGGGCAGGGACTTTTTTAATCACCTCACTTGGACATTATTGTGGGGTGGTGACCCTTTTCGCAGAATCCTTCCATCCAGAGGTGCTGAGTGCTAACTCTGTCATCCCTGGCTGTCTATTGCATCTTCGGGTCCAGGAGTCAGGTAGAACATATAATCTAATGAATGTGTATGCCCCTACTACTGGACCAGAGAGGGCACAGTTCTGTGAAAGTTTGTCAGCCTATATGGAGACAATTGACTCTGATGAAGCCTTGATTATAGGGGGTGATTTTAATTACACCCTTGATGCTCAAGATCGCAATGTACCCAAGAAAAGGAACTCATCTGAGTCAGTTTTTCGAGAACTAATTGCTCATTTCTCCTTAGTTGACGTCTGAAGAGAACAGAACCCAGAGACAGATGCCTTTACCTATGTCAGGGTGAGAGATGGTCATGTTTCTCAATCCCAGATTGATAGGATATATATATCAAGCCATCTCATGTCAAGAGCCCATTCAAGCACCATTAGATTGACACCATTCTCAGACTACAATTGTGTATCCCTGAGAATGTCAGTTGCACCATCTCTGCCAAAAGCTGCTTACTGGCACTTTAACAACAGTTTATTAGAAGATGAGGGTCCGGGATACATGGAGAGGCTGGAGGGCTTTTTAGGATGAATTTACTACATTGAATCAGTGGTGGGATGTAGGCAAGGTTCACCTAAAGCTCATGTGTCAAGAGTATACCAAAAGTGTGATCAGACAGAGCAATGCAAAGATTGAGGCACTGAATGGGGAGGTGCTTGATCTTGAGCAAAGGCTATTAGGCTCTGAAGACCAAGCCCTTCAGTGTGAATACCTAGAAAGGAAAGAAGCTCTGCATAACATGGAACAGCGACAGGTTTGTGGTGCGAAGCCGGATGCAGTTACTTTGTGATACGGATCGTGGTTCGCGATCTGCTTTGGAGAAGAAGAAGGGGAACTGATAACATATCACATGCCTTTTTGCGGAGGATGGAACCCCCCTTGAGGATCCGGAGGCTATCAGGGACAAAGTCTGGTCCTTCTATCAAAACCTTTTTTCTAGAGATTCTCTCTCTCCAGATGCCTGTGAGGAGCTATGGGATGGGCTTCCAGTGGTCAGTGAGAGGAGAAAAGAGAGGTTGGAGACACCAATCACTCTAGATGTACTCTCTCAAGCACTCAGTTTAATGCCCCACAATAAATCTCCTGGGTTTGACGGACTAACCGTAGAGTTCTTCCAGTTCTTCTGGGATACTCTGGGCCCTGATTTCCATATGGTCCTAAATGAGGCCTTCAAGAAAGGTGAGTTGCCACTTTCATGTTGTCAAGCAGTGTTATCAGTACTTCCTAAGAAGGGGCTCAGCACAGACTATAAGATTGTGGCAAAAGCTATGTGTTATCAGTACTTCCTAAGAAGGGGGATCTCCCCCTTATTAAGAACTGGAGACCAGTCTCACTGCTCAGCACAGACTATAAGATTGTGGCAAAAGCTCACGCTGCTGCCTCATCTGCCTTTATCAACTGGTCCAAGAGCTCAGGAGGATTCTCTACAGGTAGATTTCCTGCCTCCTGCTTTTTGTGACATCTCATAGGAGAGTAACATCATTAAATATTTAGGGGTCTACCTATCAGCTAAGGAGCATCCTGTCTCACAGAATTTCATTGAACTTGAGGTGCGTGTTCTAACCTGCCTGGGCAAGTGGAAGGGTTTTGCCCAACCCAAGAATTCATTGCTAAGATCCAGAGAAGGTTACTGGACTTTCTCTGGATAGGAAAGCACTGAGTTTCTGCAGGTGTTTCAAGCCTCCCGTTGAGAGAGGGAGGGCAGGGAGTTGTGTGCATACGTTCTCAAGTGCACACCTTCGGTCTCCAGCAAATTCAGAGATACTTGTATGCAGATCCTTCTCCACAGTTGTGTACTCTAGCATTGAGTTTTTATCGCCAGGTACGCAATATGGTGAATGACCGCCAATTGTTTGTCATTGAAGCTGAGGGTTTGCTAAGAAACCTTTCAACCCTGCTGGCTTACTACCAAGACACTTATAAGAGTTTGGGTAGCTGGGATCAATTTTCATGGGGTAACACAGCCCACTGCACAACTCATGAGAGTGTAATCTCTTTTTGGCAGTTTATTGTCTCTTGCAGCAAAATAAACAAAACAAACAATTTAAAATATAATCCTTGTCACTTAATGGGCTTCTAACTAATACAGGTCAGTTTTCCTAACTAACCAGGAGGAGGCCTACTGCCTGTCTCCCCAAAACAGAGAACATACAGGAATATACAAAACCCCAAACCTTGTGGTGATTTTAGTCCCTCTCACTCAGTGCACTAAGGCAGCTTTCCTGTGTCTTTTCCCCAGCCAGGAGCTCTGCACTGTGGCTTGAGCTGCCTTTTTAATTAACCACCTGAGATGCCCAGGACAACTTAAAACACCCAGGCTGGACTAGCAGTCCTGGAACCACTCTGTTAGGAACCTGGGACATAAATAAGCTCTGTCCTGAACTTTACCAAGTATCCTAGTAGTGACCTCACCACATACCCCCCTCCTTGTTTCAACCCAATGGTTGGAACTACTGAGGCCTAGCAGGAATTAACCCAGGACAGGGCATCAACATTGCCCATTTCTGACCCGGGCCAAGTCACTGTGAAATAATAGTCCTGCAGTGTGAGGAACCAACGATTCACTCGTCTATTGGTCTCCTTCTTTTGGGCCATCCATTTTAGAGGTGCATGGTCAGTAATAAGGTCAAATTTTCTGCCTAAGAGGTAATACCTTAAGGCATCTAGGGCACACTTTATGGCTAAACACTCCTTTTCAATCGTGACATACTTCTTCTCACAGTCATTGAGCTTTCTGTTTAAGTTCACCGCTGGATGCTCTTCCCCATTATAAAGCTGGGATAATACTGCTCCTAACCCCACATCTGATGCCTCTGTCTAGACCACAAAGTCCTTTGAAAAATCTGGGGAATACAAGATTGGTTGTGCACATAACGCATCTTTGAGGGCCTGAAAAGATTTTTCTACCTCAGTGGACCACTTGATCATGACAGAGTTTTTTCCCCTTCATTAAGTCTGTTAAGGGAGCAGCTAAGGTGGCAAAATGAGGAATAAAACCTCCTGTAGTAGCCAGTGATACCCAGAAAAGCCAATGGTGTAACCTAAATACTTGGCCTCCTCCAAACCAATGGCACATTTCTTGGTGTTGGCAGTAAGGCCTGCTTTATGAAGGGCATCCAACACAGCCTGAACTCTGTGCAGGTGAGACTCCCAATCTATACTGTGTATCACCATATCATCTAAATATGCAGCCACATACTTTTGGTGAGGTCTTAATATTCTATCCATAGCCCTTTGAAATGTGGCAGGGGTATTTTGTAGGCCAAATGGCATTACTTTGTACTGGAAAGAACCGCCTGGAGCGACAAAAGCAGTTTTTCCTTGGCCTGTTCCCATAATGGTATCTGCCAATACCCTTTTGTTAAATCCAATATTGTCAGATAACGAGCAGTATCCAGCCTGTCTATGAGCTTGTCTACCATAGGCATTGGGTAAGTGTCAAACTTGGATACCAAATTAAGCTTGGGAAAATCATTACAGAACCGCCAGCTTCATCTGGCTTGAGAACAAGAACAATCGGGCTGGACCAGTCACTATTGGACTCTTCAATTACCCCTAACTCAAGCATTTTTGCCACTTCATCAGCCACAGCTTTCCGTCTAGCTTCGGGAATCCTATAGGGTTTGAGTTTAACACGAACCCCTGGCTCAGTGACAATATCCTGCTCAACAACGGGAGTCTTTCCTGGGAGGTTAGAGAAAGTATCCCTATTCCTCATTAAGAATTCTTTTACCTCCTGTTTTTGGGAGGTGGGCAAAGTTTCTGCAATGGTAACCTCAGGGACCAGAGGGGTCTCGCGAGTTACCTTAGAAACAGCATAAGCTGGTACTGCAATCAATGATATCCTGTCTTTCCAAGGTTTAAGTAAATTAACATGATAAATTTGTTCTGGCTTCCTCTTGCCAGGTTGGTGTACCTTGTAATTTACCTCCCCAACTCTCTGAATTACTTCAAAGGGTCCCTGTTATTTTGCAAGGAACTTACTTTCCACAGTGAGGACCAAAACTAGTACTCTGTCTCCCGGTGAAAAGACACGTATTTTAGCATTACGGTTGTATATCCTTTGTTGGGCAGCCTGGGCTTGGGCCAGGTTTTTTCTTACAATGGGCATAATTGAAGCAATTCTGTATTGCATTAGTGATATATGTTCAATTACACTCCTGTGGGGTGTCACTTCCCCTTCCCAGGTTTCCTTGGCTATGTCTAAGAGCCCCCTAGGATGTCTCCCGTAGAGTAACTCAAATGGGGAATAACCTGTAGAGGATTGGGGAACTTCCCTAATAGCAAACATAAGATAGGGTAAAAGACAGTCCCAGTCTTTTCCATCTTTGTTCACTACCTTTTTCAACATCCTTTTAGGGTCTTGTTAAACCGTTCCACAAGACCATCTGTCTGAGGGTGGTAGACAGAGGTTCGCAATTGTGAAATTTTAAACAATTTACAGAGTTCCTTAGTTACTCTGGACATAAAAGGGGTACTCTGACCATTGAGGATTGCTTTAGGGATCCCAACCCTACTGAACACATGAAGTAATTCTTTGGCAATGGTTTTAGCAGAAGTGTTGCGCAAAGGAATAGCTTCCGGATAGCGAGTGGCATAGTCCATGATCACTAAAATATATTGGTGACCCCGGCAGACTTTAACAAAGGGCAGACCAGATCCATGGCTATCTGCTCAAAGGGTATTTCAATAATTGATAATGGGATAAAGGGACTACGAAAATGTGGCCTTGGAGTGGAAATCTGGCAAACAGGACAGGACTCACAGTAATCCTTTGATACCTGCTGATACACCAGGCCAAAAAAATCTCTGCAAAACTTCGGTAGTTTTTTCACACCCAAATGTCCCCCATTACATGACCATGGGCAAGATCCAACACCATTTTTCTGTATGGTTTGGGTACCACTAATTGTTCAATTACCTCATTTGATTTTTTTGATACTTGATACAGTAGATCCCCTTTTAAAGACATGTGAGCATAGGTCAACCTGAGCCCTGGCTCAATAGGTTACCCATCAATTATTTCCACATTTTCTCTAGCTTTTATAAGGATAGAGTCTTTTAACTGTTCTGTACCAAAATTCTCTTTGTGTACATTCAAGTCAGAGAAATCCACAACATTGTCAATATTACCTGGCTCACTGGTTTCCCCACTAGGGTTTTGACCATCTTCAGGGTCCTCCAATTCTCCTGCTTATACAGAGAAAGGAAAAGCTGGGGTTTCCTGAGGAGAATCCTCTGAACCTGTTAGCTCTGAATTTTCTATGGGCATCAGAGCAGGGAGAAACCGATTGATACTAGAGTTCCCAAAACTGGGGAAAATCCCTCCCAATTATTGCATCATGCAGAAGGTGTGGTACTACCCCTGCAGAGTGAGTCACTGTACCAAGGCCCGTTCTAAACGTTAGGGTCGCCACAGGATACTTCTGTGTGTCACCATGAATACAAACCACACCAACCCTTTTTGACTACCGGAGTCTAGCAATGTAAGCAATTGTTTCCCATTCACACTCACTTTACACATTTGCTTTTCTTGAACTGGCACCACAGTGCAGGCAACCGTAGCAAACAGGGACTGGCGTCTATTCCTGAAAGAAAAATCACATTGCATGGGATCATCAAGCAAAGGGCAATTGGCCGCAATATGACCAAAATCATGGCAATGGAAACAGTCTCGGAATTAAACCTAAGAGTCTCAGATTTTGCAGTCTAAGATGGCCAGCCTCCCAGGTTTTTTCCAAAAGTCTCTCCCTTTAAGGGTGGTTTACTTTTACCACCACCCATTTCCCCAGGAACAGTCTTACTTGCCAGAGGGTACCTCCCTTTCATGTGTGGAGCCTGGAATGATGAGGAAGAGGTGCCAAAGTTCTCAGCAGCAAAGTACCTTTCCACTAACTTCACAAGGTCATCTGCTGTTTTAGGGTCTCCATGGGTCACCCATTTGCGCAGGGCACCAGGAAGGGACCTCAGGTAGCGATCCAGCACCACCCTCTCAATATTCTCCAGTCCAGTCAGGGACTCCGGCTGCAACCATTTTCTCACCAGATGGATCAGGTCAAACATCTGTGAGCGTGGAGGCTTGTCTGGGTGATAAGCCCAGCTGTAGACTTGTTGGGCACGAAGCGCATGGGTAACGCCAAGGCAGGCCAGAATCTCTTTTTTCAGTTTCTCATAATCCTTGGCAGTAACAGGGTCATGGTCAAAATATGCTTTTTGCAATTCACCTATTAACAAAGGTGCCAACAGACCTGCCCACTGCTCTTTAGACCAACCCTCTCTTTCGGCGGTCCGCTCAAATGTAGTGAGATATGCCTCCGGATCATCCTCTGTTGTCATCTTTTGGAGGAAGCGACTCACATTGATTTTGGTCACGTTACTATGTGCTACTGCAGGTGGCTCAGGGGTCTCTGTGCCAATTGTTGGACTAATCCTATCAGTACCTGCTGGTCTTCCTCTGCAGCTTTTGAAACATGGTCATCATCTGCTGTGACTGTTGCGACTGGCGTCCCAAGATGGTGTTGTCCCAAGATGGCGGCGTCCTCCTGGTCGAAGCTCGGTGACATCACACCGGCGTCAAGCGAGGCACCAGATTGGTCGTCAGCGCTGAAGAGTCAGCCAGCGTAGAAAACGCATGCGTGTGGACGCCAGCGTCATGACGTCACTGCGTCTAGTTTTGGTGCCAAAGAAGGCCTATAAAAGACGCTGAGACACTGCTCACCTTGCCCTACAATAGGTTCTTCCTTGTGAATTCCTGGGTGCGCTTCTAGTGTTATTATCTTGACTCTGTGTATTGATCCTTGCCTGTTCCTGTTTACTGAACCCTTGAAATCTGCTTTTTTGTTCCAGATACGTCAGGGGACTCGTACTGTACCAGAATATGCCATTGAGTTCCGCACCTTGGTTGCTGAGACGAGTTGGAACAATGAGAGCCATCATGCCGCTTTCTATAATGGGCTCTCTATGCCTCTGAAGGATGACTTAGTCTCTTGTGAGCTGCCTACTTGCCGGGAGGATCTTATCGCTTTGGCTGTCAAGGTGGATACTCGGCAAAGAGAGCACCAAGCAGACAGAGACCATGTCAAGAAATTTCAACCTCTTCTGGCTCCTCGCTTTCAGAGACCATTGCTTCCCAGCACACCTCCTCCTACTGTTCCAGCTTCCTCTTCTGCCTCTTCTCCCACTTCAACATCTACTGCGGAAGAACCAATGCAGATTGGACGTGCCTGACTGTCTGAACAGGAGAAATTGAGGAGACGGGCAGCAGGACTTTGCCTTTACTGTGGTGGTAAATCCCACTTTGCCCATGAGTGTCCTGTGAAGCCTGGAAACGCCAACTCCTAGGTAAGCTTGGGGAGACTTACCTGGGTGGGATTAATGCTCTTCTCCTTAATTCTTCTCACAGACTTCTTTTGCCTGTTCAGATTGAACTTTCCACCAAGATAATTTCTTCTCAAGCCTTCCTAGACTCTGGAGCGGCAGGAAACTTCTTGGATCGGGCATTTGCTGAACAGAACCTCTTCAAGTCTTGGCCATCGACGATAGACCATTGTCCTCTGCTTTTATCTTCAAGTCTTCTCTCAAGCTTCTCTTCAAAGTCGGATCCCTACATTCTGAAGAGATTTCCTTCTTCGTCAGATTGCCCCTCCACACCAGTGGTTCTGGGACTACCATGGCTCCGACTACACAATCCGGTCATAGACTGGTCAACCTTACAAATTTCTCAATGGTGTTCCTTTTGCCAGCAGAACTGCATTCCGAGGAAACCCCTCCTGAAATTATCCTCTGTTTCCATGGATTTATCTTCTCTGCCATCTGCTTACCAAGATTTTTCTGATGTCTTCTATAAAAGATTGGCTGAAACTCTTCCACCTCATCGGCCTTACGACTGCCCTGTAGAGCTGCTTCCTGGTACTATGCCTCCCCGGGGGGTCGTACTTATCCTCTTTCTCCTTCTGAAACCAAGGCCATAAAAGAATACATCCAGGAGAATCTTCAGAAGAAGAAGTTTCATCCGTCCTTCTTCTCCAGCGGGAGCAGGGTTCTTCTTTGTCCAGAAGAAAGATGGTAGTCTTGACAGTGAAATTTGATAGCTGGAACGGTCTAAATCCTAAGACGGACGAATGGCTAGTGTCAGAGGGTTGATAGTTGTCACCCCCGCCCTCTATGACGCCATAACGCTATAGGGCCCAAGGCAGGATGGACTAAAAAGGGCTAAATGGTCTACTGTGGACAATGGTCACTAATATAGTTTATACTAGGCCATACAAATAAATGATCACCACTCTGTTACTTGAATTCCAGAGTGTCAGCATGTCTCTTATGCCCTTTTGCAGAAGTGTTGCTCAATAGCTGTCTGTACCACAATGGCTTTGTTTAGCCAACAGATGTTTACGAGGCTGTGGACAGTTGGAACCAGAAACTCTTATGTTGCAAAACTGCACATCTTACAGGAATGTACAAATATATGCCAGTAAGTCTCCTCGCCAGACCATGTATGGTATTTCCGTGAACCCCTTGTCATAATTACTGTAAATGCCTTCTGAAAGCTATATAACGCCTGGACCAAGAGGTGGGTCTTTGGTAAGTCCTTGGCTGACATTCTGTGTGTTACTCCAACAGCTTACCCAGACAAAACTGTTATGTTGTATTATGTAAGAATAAATTGCCTGACTATTTCTAAAGGTTTTCCTTTACTGAGTTTTGTCTTACACGAGGTCAAAAATGGTATTACTAAAAATACCATCATATGGTGACCCGCCGACTGTGATTCATTTTTTTCCAGTCAATTTTTTTCAGGCAATGGAGGGCTCCAGGCTGTGGCCATTGGAGTGTACCCGAGGAAGCTTTGTTCTCGGATGTCGATAGTTTACCCGTGGATATCTCTTTTCCAGGAAAGTTTCCCCGTCGAGCTTTACTTTACGGATGGATACACGCGCGTAAGTACCCCCCTGGGTGGGGTATATATGTTTTTCTAACTTCTTCTTTTTGCCTCTTGTTTTGTTAATTGTTGTGTTAATCAGCTGAAATTATCTGCCATTTATGATAGGAATCCGCAGTTTCCTTCCTGTTTTTGTATTTTGTATGTCTGTTATTCCTTATCATGAAGTGTAGTCTAAAACATCTTGAAATAGAAATTACACGTGTACTGTATGTTGTTTGATGTATGCAAAAGGATCCATGAATGTTGAATGTTTGCCTAGCTGAGTGTGTGAATAACTTTAGTGTAACTGTCATATGTGTAATGGTTTTCGAGAGAATTTGTGGCTCTATCTCAGAGTCTGCTTGCTGTTTAGGAATTTTTCGGCGTTTCCTGTTTATGACCTAGCAGGCCAGAAATACGGAAAACTAGGTTTTCTGAAGGAAATTCTGTAGAGTGTGAAGTGTGAATCACTTTCCTGTCCGTTTGAATTGTCAGATGAAAAACGAGAGTCATACAAACATTTAGGTTTTGTCCATCTGCAACTTCAAACCTGTTTTCTCCCTTTCCACTCAATTGTAAGTCTGTTCTAAATTACAGAGAAAAGTATAACATAATTTTTTCCTGCAGGTGACTCCAGTTTATATGTCTGTTTGTTTGCCCTGTTTGTTTTATAAACCAATGTTAATAGCTCGCTGCTAAGCTTTTTTGCATCCTACAGGTCTGTAGAGCATATTTTGAATGTAATACTTGTGTATATGTTAGAAAGAAAAGGACTTGACTTGACGGTTATATGACTTTGATGTGTCTGTAATGAATATGTTTACCTTACTGTTTTTGGTTCTCTTTAATGTTTATATGTTTTCATAGGTACCTCTTGTAATGTAATATTTGTTCTATGGGTCTATCACTAAAATATTGTCATTTTGTCTTAGACTATCATGTCACTATTCGTATCTTATCCTAACATTGTCTTCTTTGTTATTATTCTCGTAGTAACATTAGTTCTCTTGTGTATTTCTGTTTGTGAATGGGTTACTCGTGAATAAGGTTAATTCACTCCACTTGTCTTTCTTGTGTTAACAGAAATATTAGTGTTGTCTCTTTAAATGTTCTCTGTTATAGTTTTTTGTCTCAAACTAAACTTACTTCTCTTTTTTATCTTTATGTGTCAGATTGATAACTGTTTTCTAAGGGTATTATGTTTGACTTGTGATCTGAAAAAAAACATGTTCCATCAGTTTAGAATATCTAACAATCCTCCTAGATATGCTAGTTGAGTGCCCAAAACATTTTAAGTTTCAAAGCCTTTGTTAAGTGTCACAGTGGAGGGGACAAGACTGCGTTTTCCTGGCCAGAAGGTGATAGTATTCTTCCCTCACAACTTGAAATTCTACTGTGACAGATAAAGGATAATTGTAAGAGAAAATATTCTACTATACAAATTGCATGCCATTAGATCTAGCAGGCTTTTGCCAACCAATACAAAGTGATATTTCTCACATATACTTCAGCTGAGACATTACACCTATGCTCTGCTCCTTGCTCAGCAAACTTAGATCCAGTCCTTTATATGGATACCCAGGAGCAATTAAATGCCATTTGAATGTGCCTATTGGCAATTTTAGAGTGACACAGGGTTACACAATCTCAGAACTTTTGCTTCCACAGACGGTGCAGCCCCCAGTAATAAAGATTCTTATTGAGCTAATGGTTCAGAATGTTTTAAGCTTATTAATAGTAGTACTTCCCCTGAATATTCTGAAGAAAAAGGTCCTGACGACCAAATAAATCATGGTCAGTTGTTTCACACTGAAGTACTTAACGGTGCATTAGACTTACAGCACCCTTTAGAGGAAATCTAGTTCATAGTCCAATTAATAACAAGAAGGATTCTATTTGCTGGTACTGTCATAAAAACTACATTTCCCAGAATCCTCCGTTGCACAATATTTCAGATGCTTAACTTCTCTCACTGTTTTGTAACTTCCTCTTTTGTCAGCCCGTTGGCTCAGGAACTTTTAACCACAGCAAATATTTTTAACTTTACTATTTCATACTCATCTGTATTTTTTTTCTGTATCTCCTGCATCTGGATCTTTTTCACCAACATGAAGGTAAACTTGACGCAGTTTGGATCCATACCCGATTCACTCATTGGTACAGGTTAAATTATTTTCATTATTCTCTAGACAGATGTGAATCTATTATTTCATATTATTGTACTGCATTTGCAGTACAACAAGAGGGGAGTATTATATTGTGGGTTATGTACAACAAGAGGGGAGTATTATATCGTGGGTTCTGTTGTTGTTACTATTTTTTCTAATTAAATAAGTTTCAGTTAATAAAAATGCAGCTTATGTGCTTGTGCCGCTGCTAAAAAAAAAAAAAAAAAAATTCTCCCGTAATCTTTGCACTTATCTTGCATCACAAGTCTGCAAGTGTAAGAAAATGCAGAAGTGACTTAAATGTATTGTTGATTTTATCTGATAATCAGTAATTTCACTACCAAATTTGTAGAAATAAATGATGCTACTAAAATGGGTCTATGTCATTCTCATTTAGGCTAAAAATATAAATATATATATATATAAATATAGATACAAGAGAGAACTTGTTAAATGTTTTTCCTGGTTATGATTAATCAATATTATTTTGTTATAAGAAGGAAACAGTACAGGTTGTATTTCGATTCTGTTACAAATTTGCAAATTACACTGATATTAAGTGGAATTGTGTCTTTGTACCATCCCACTTCCAACAACACAATTACTGGCAGCATTTGGTTGGATTTATTCCCAGTTGTCCTGTCAATTCTCCGCAACAATCCTATCAGGTGTTGTGGACTCTCTCCATTTGAATTAACCACAAGAAAACAAACGTCCTTCACTCATATCATAAATGTACAACCACTTCTCATTACTGACAGTCCATACAGTAGTTTCATTAGAGTTCTTTAGCTAGTACACTAGATAAGTCAGTATTACCAGAACACCAGATATTGTCACATTGTCTCTTTGTTTCCAGGTTGGTGATCTGAGCAAAACTCCATCAGTAGCTGTTGAGATTATTCCAATCCATTCCAAATAGAACAGCTATCATTGATCCCACCACTCATTGAAAGAAACTCTGCATGCATACAAAGAGCCATTTCAAAGTTTGCCATTCATATCTGTGATGCCTTTACATTTTTGCCTATACTAATATCGGATCAATGGACTGATTATGAACTCTTAAAAAGAACTGTACAGAGACTGCTGCATTGACTGAATACAAGTGACTGTTGAATATTTCTTCATATGCCTATCCACCGCCATGATGTCTCTCTGATTGGACTTTCCCCTATAATGAATTGATGGACTGATATTGAAATGGGTTAATTTTAAGGTTTAGATTCATACAGTATTGAATGTGATATAGTTAAATTGTGTGCAAGTGATAAGAACAATGGGAATGTGATAATGTAACATTTTCTCTATATGTTTAGTTTTAGATTAGTTATGAAAACAACAAAGGTAAAATTGTATCTGGTTCAAAGGTTTTTAGAAGGGAAGTTTCCTGTAATTACTTATTATTGTATTATTGCCCCAGGTCCTCAGCTCTATATGTAGCCGGTTGTGTGTAAACAGCACTGACGAAGAAAAAAATGATAAACCCCATAATAATAGAACTCTGTCATGTGCTAATGTTAGAATTGAGTAGAGTCTAGATTCTAAGAATAGTCCCGCCCATAATGTTAAATCTATAAAAAAATATAAATCTTATCACCGTCATAAACTAAGCTCTATAGTTAATATAGGTATGGGTATATAGAATTTGTGTGAAAGTAGAGAGGGGTGTGTGTATGGGGCTGGGTTTTCATTTGGAGGGGTTGAACTTGATGGACTTTGTCTTTTTTCAACCCAATTTAACTATGTATGTAACTATAAACATAGAGGTTGTTCAAATAAATAGAGTAGCTGACCAAAATAGTATGATTTTAGATTAGCATGTGTTTTGATAGGAAAAAGAAGGTTGTACTCATATTGTTTCTGAAATGTTTGTTGAATGTCATATAGTCAAAGTTTTAGAGCTGCAACAATAAGTGTAATCTTTTTATAGAACAGTTCAGTTATTCCAAATGATTAGGTAAAATTTTATAGCTGGTTAAACAACTCCATTGGAAGTTTCATTAAGTCTATCCATGTCATCCTAGTATTAATACTTGGTCTATATTTCTCTGTTAGAATTTGTGCTATAAGTACCTCCCCCCAACTTCTGCTTTCATTTGATTTACATCTATAAGATAAAGCTTTTCTCAGCCATATGTGGGGAGGTTTGAAAGAAAGAAAGAATAATTTTTTACTTTTCAATAGTAATGAAATCAGTATTATATTAGTCTCTTATAACATGTTACATGTATATTGTATATTCTTTGTCATTTTATAGGGTTTTCTGTTCCCAACTGCACTTAACCAAGTTATTTCATGAAACAGGATGTATCTGTAGCTCCCTAGCTTCCTGTTTTTTTCTTTTCACTGATTTCAGCTTTCAGCTGCACTTCTGTATTGGTGCTGCCATGACGTTGAACTGTAACTCACAACAGCGTACACCACTGTCCCATTTATAATAGACCTCCCTTGTTCCTGGGGGTCCTCTCAGCACTCTCCCTGTGCCTGTAATTCCTAATGTGAAACATATTTAATGTTTCAAGAGAGGTATGACAGTGAAATTTGATAGCTGGAACGGTCTAAATCCTAAGACGGACGAATGGCTAGTGTCAGAGGGTTGATAGTTGTCACCCCCGCCCTCTATGACGCCATAACGCTATAGGGCCCAAGGCAGGATGGACTAAAAAGGGCTAAATGGTCTACTGTGGACAATGGTCACTAATATAGTTTATACTAGGCCATACAAATAAATGATCACCACTCTGTTACTTGAATTCCAGAGTGTCAGCATAGTGTCAGCATGTCTCTTATGCCCTTTTGCAGAAGTGTTGCTCAATAGCTGTCTGTACCACAATGGCTATGTTTAGCCAACAGATGTTTACGAGGCTGTGGACAGTTGGAACCAGAAACTCTTATGTTGCAAAACTGCACATCTTACAGGAATGTACAAATATATGCCAGTAAGTCTCCTCGCCAGACCATGTATGGTATTTCTGTGAACCCCTTGTCATAATTACTGTAAATGCCTTCTGAAAGCTATATAACGCCTGGACCAAGAGGTGGGTCTTTGGTAAGTCCTTGGCTGACATTCTGTGTGTTACTCCAACAGCTTACCCAGACAAAACTGTTATGTTGTATTATGTAAGAATAAATTGCCTGACTATTTCTAAAGGTTTTCCTTTACTGAGTTTTGTCTTACACGAGGTCAAAAATGGTATTACTAAAAATACCATCAGTCTACGATCCTATATCGACTACCGGGGGTTAAACAAGATCACCTCCAAGAACCGTTACCCACTTCCTCTTCTCCCGGAATTATTCGATCAACTCAAGGGTGCTCGTCTCTTCACAAAGTTAGATCTGCATGGAGCCTATAATCTAATCCGCATTCGTGAAGGCAATGAGTGGAAAACTGCTTTCAATACTCGTGATGGACATTACAAATACCTTGTTGTGCCATTTGGGCTCTGCAACGCGCCCGAAGTTTTCCAGGAGTTCGTAAACAATATTTTCAGAGATCTTCTTGGACTTTGTGTTGTTGTCTACCTGGATGATATGCAGATTTTCTCTAAAACCTTGGAAGAACATCGATTGCAAGTTCTTGAAGTTCTCACCCGTCTAAGAAAGAACGCTCTTTTTGCTAAATTAGAGAAATGTTCTTTTGAAACCTCTAAAATACCCTGCTTAGGTTACATCATCTCTCAAAGAGGCTTTGAGATGGATCCAGCCAAGACATCTGCCATTCAAGATTGACCTCTTCCAACCAGTACAAAATCCATTCAACGTTTCATTGGCTTTGCCAACTATTACCGGCAGTTTATTAAGGATTTTTCTTCCAAGATTGCACCTATTCTTTCTCTCATTCGTAAGGGTGGAAGACCGAGCTGTTAGCCTCCACAGGCACTGGAAGCCTTTCAAGATCTAAAAGACTCTTTTTCTTCGGCTCCATTTCTAAGACACCCTGATCCCCTTCTGCCGTTTTTTATTGACGTTGATGCTTCTGATGTGGGGCCTGGAGTAGTCTTGTCTCAGAGGTCCTCAAGTGATGGAAAACTACACCCTTGTGCCTTCTTCCCCAAAAAAATTATCTTCCCCTGAACAGAATTACGGTGTGGGGAATCGTGAACTGTTATCTGTAAAATTGGCCTTGGAGGAATGGAGACATTTGCTGGAGGGTTCTTCTGTAACGGTGACCATCTTTAACGATCATAAGAACTTGGAATATATTCAGACTTTGAAACGTTTGGATCCCAGACAAGCACGGTGGGCACTCTTTTCTAGGTTCAATTTTGTCTTGACTTTTTGTCCTGGTTCCAGAAAGAAGAAGGCTGATGCTTTGTCTAGGAGTTTTCTTCCTGAAGAGACCAGTTCTGGGGACATTGAACCTATCTTCCCCTCTACCAAGATTGTGGCGGCTCTGACCCCTTCTGTGGCTTCTCAACTTTTATCTGCAGTCTTCTGCACCATTGGATACTCCTCTTGGGGTAGCCTTTGTTCCACCTGAACTTCGTCAGCCGATTCTTGAGCAGTCTCATAGTTCCAAGCAGGCTGGCCATCCTGGGATTCGAAAGACAACGGATTTGGTTTCCCGCCTTGTTTGGTGGCCTTCTCTTCGGAAAGATGTTAAAGATTTTGTTTCTTCCTGTGCTACCTCTAAGTCTGGACATTCTCCACCAAAAGGTCTTCTTCCATTGCCCATTCCCTCAAGACACTGGACTCATCTGGCCATCTACTTTATTGTTGACCTTCCTGTTTCCTTGGGTCATACAGTTATTTGGGTGGTGGTGGATAGGTTCAGCAAGATGGCTCATTTCATTCCCCTCCGCAAGTTACCCTCGCTCCTGAACTCTCTAGACTATTCATCCAGCACATTTTCCGCCTTCATGGATTCCGTGGGGAGATAGTGTCGGACAGAGGTTCTCAGTTTGTTTCCAAGTTTTGGAGGTCTTTGTGTAAAGCTCTTCACATATCCCTTCAGTTTTCATCTGCATATCATCCACAGTCCAATGGTGCTGCAGAAGCTCTGGAGCAATTCCTGCGCTGTCATGTATCTTTATGACAGGACGACTGGGCATCTCCTTCCTTGGGCCGAGTTTGCACACAATAATGCTTTCCATGCCTCTTCCGGAAAATCTCCTTTTTTCTGCGTGTTGGGTCAACACCCTATGGCCTTCCCCCAAGATCTTCTCCTCACCAATGTTCCAGCAGCCAATGATCAAGTTGCACATATGTCTGCTATCTGGCATGCCTCCAAAGCGAACCTGGAGAAGAGTTCTTTGTCTCAAAAACATTTTGCCGACAGAAGAAGGGTAACTACTCCCCAATATTCCCTTGGAGACAGAGTTTGGTTGTCCACAAGAAATATCCGCCTCAAGATTCCTACTCCCAAGCATGGCCCTAAATTCATCGGCCCTTTTCCTGTAATCAAGGTTATCAATCCTGTGGCCGTTTGTCTCCAGTTATCTCCTGAGATTCGGATTGGTCGCCAGCGCTGAAGCGTCAGAATGGAAGCCATCGTCGAAAATGCATGCGAGCGTCATGACATCACTGCGTCTAATTTTGGCGCCACAGGAGGCCTATAAAAGACGCTGAGACACTGCTCACCTTGCCCTACAATAGGTTCTTCCTTTTATTTTTCCTCTTATTATCTTGACTCTGTGTATTGATCCTTGCCTGTTCCTGTTTATTGAACCCTTGCTGCCTGAACCGACCATATTGCCTGAACTTGACCACTCTCTTTCTAAATCCTTTCCTGTACCGAGGTACAGTTCGAGAACTGTTGGACTGGTGCTTCCTCCTAGGTCCACTACTCCTGTCTGAGCCTTCGGGCCCCTTATAGTTTGGAAGAGACACAGGCTCCTGAGGACAGGGTGTATCATTGGTATAGGTGGAAAATGTATATCAGTTGAAGTCCCATTTCGTTGTCACTGTGTCTATTGACCAAGCTGCTGAATCGTGGTACCAGGAACAGTAGCCTGTTATCGGTGATTGAACTTGCTTGCCATATGATCTATCTGAGGAGTACCCCACTTGGCTGTGATTTGACAGAATACTTCCTAATGTAGCATCCACTCTCCTGGGTCGAGGGTGGTCCAGCTTAAGAAGTCTGCCTCTCAATTTAATTAACCTGGAATGTAAATGGCCGCTAGGCGGCATGACTTGCGTTCTGCCGACTGACGGATGCAGAGCATTTCTTGCCAAGCTGCTTTGCTGTGGGTACTTCCTTGGTGGTTTATATATGCGACAGCGGTGGCGTTGTCTGATCTGATGCCTATTAATGGAGTAACCAAATAAGTAGATACAAAGTAACAGTGCACCCGCAAGTTAAGAAAATGTAACAAATAAATGTATCAATTGAGGAGTTGCAAAGAGAAGTACATAGTAACCTTTGTATCTCTCCTGCAGCCCTCCAGTTAACTAGTTCAGGTGCCGTAGTGTTAAATAATTTAAAACTCAACTTTTATTAGTCCCACTAAAAACATTTTCGCCACAAAGACACATCATTGAGAATCCACTTCAATGAAGCTGGATCATATCCATAAAATAACATACAACTTAAAAACACATAAGTGGACAAGATTGGGGGAGAGAAGTGAGCTGATAACTTCTCAGCCACTATCTATGTAGATATATTCTTCAGTGGGGTGTATTTAAATTCCCCCTTTACTGTTGTAAATAACTGGGCCAATATCAAGACGCTCAGTATTGGCAATGGTCATTCCTAATTAACTCCAGAAAGCCACAAACCGACAATTCTTAGAGCCACTAAGAATTGTCGGTTTGTGGCTTTCTGGAGTTAATTAGGAATGACCATTGCCAATACTGAGCGTCTTGATATTGGCCCAGTTATTTACAACAGTAAAGGGGGAATTTAAATACACCCCACTGAAGAATATATCTACATAGATAGTGGCTGAGAAGTTATCAGCTCACTTCTCTCCCCCAATCTTGTCCACTTATGTGTTTTTAAGTTGTATGTTATTTTATGGATATGATCCAGCTTCATTGAAGTGGATTCTCAATGATGTGTCTTTGTGGCAAAAATGTTTTTAGTGGGACTAATAAAAGTTGAGTTTTAAATTATTTAACACTACGGCACCTGAACTAGTTAACTGGAGGGCTGCAGGAGAGATACAAAGGTTACTATGTACTTCTCTTTGCAACTCCTCAATTGATACATTTAGTTGTCTGATCTGACTTTTATCGAATGACCTTCCAATAGGTCCGACCAATGTGTTAGGGACAGAAAAATTGCCGTAATTCCAGTACGTTGATGTGTAGGCAGGATTCTTTTTGTGACCATCGGCCTTGTACCAACCTGTGGTTGAAAACACCTCCCCAGCCAGTGAGACTGGCATCTGTAGTCATTATTGACCAGTTTGCGATGGAGCAAACTTTTCCTCTCCTGATGTTGTCCTTCTGAAGCCACCACTGAAGCAAATATCTTGTGGCACTTGAGAGGAATATGGGTGAGTCCAGTTTGTTGTAATCTCCTTGCCATTTCTGTAGGAATTCTAGTTGTAGAGATCTCATTTGAGCTTGTGCGAATGGAACGATCTCTATGGACGAAGTTATTAGTCCTAGAAGCCGCATACAACTTCTGGCTGACAGCGACTGTTGGGATATTGCCTGTTGCGCTGCTCTGTAAAGATTTTCCTGCTTTTTGGGGAGAGAAACACCTTGTGTTGAACAGAAACTGACTCCCAAAAAAATTATTGATTGTGTTGGAATTATTGTGCTCTTTGAGGTGTGAACTTTCCAAACGTGAGATTCTAGTATCTGCCTGCATAGGTTGATCTGAGATACCACCTCTGTATATGATGGTGCCCTTATAAGAAGGTCATCTAGATATGGCAGCACATTGTCTCATGTTTGCTACTATTGCAGCCACTATCTTTGTAAACACCCCGGGGGCTGTTAAGAGCCCGAAAGGTAAGGCTTGAAATTGAAAATGATCTCTTTGTATGGCAAAGCATAGAAAGTCTACATGTATTGGGATGTGCAGAAAGCATTTAAATCTATTGCCGTGAAAAAAATTCTCCTTTTTCTACATTTGCAATTACTGACCTTAGAGACTCCATTTTGAATGATGGCACGTGCAGGAATTTGTTTAGAAATTTCAAATCCAGTACTGGGTGCAGTGAACCATCTTTTTTGGGTATCAAAAATAGATTTGAATAAAAACCTTGATGATGCTCTTCTGGTGGCACTGGAATTATAGTATTGGCTTTCAGCATATCCTGTATTGCTATCTGCAAAGCTCGTCACACTGGGTGAGTGGATTTTTTTTCTTTAAATTGTAGCTTGTAGCCAACAGATATTATGCTGTGGACTCAAGTGTTGGAAGTTGATGTAAGCCAGATCTCCCTGAACTTTAGAAGGCATTCCCATTTCGCTTCTGTAGGTTTGGGAGAGGTCTCCTCTTCATGCACCCTGTGGTTTGTCTGGTATTCCTCTAGTGGTGCACCTTTGAAAGTTCCAGGAGGGCTTTTTGTATGGACGAAAATTGTCTTTGGGCTGGTTTGAATATGATTGTTGTTGTCTAGAGTGTTGTGAAGAACGCAGAGTGAAACTGGAGGACCTAAACGGCCTTCTTGATTGTGGGTTTAGTGGTCTGGCTTTCTTGTCTTGGGGTAAGAAGTTGCTCTTAGTTGCTTCTTCCTCGAAAATACCTCCTCAGCCTGAGAGGCATGTTGTGTAGGTTTGGGGACTGAGGATTGGTGGGTCAACTGGTTAGCAACCAGTTTTTCCATTGCTGATGACATTGTCAAAAGCAAAGTCTGAAATGGTATAAACCCATCGGAGATCTGTGGGGTGGAAGTGGACTGGGATTCTGTCCTAGGAAAGGAGTCTGTCCTAGCCTCTGTATGAGTCTTACATTTTTTATGGTACTGATGTACCTCCTTATCTTTAGGTACATCTTGGATATTTTATTTGAGGCTGTGTCAGAGTCTGATTGCAAGTCTTGTTTGACTTGCATATTCTTAGAAGGATCAGACATCATGTTAGGCTTAAAACCCAGGAAGATATAGGTAAAGAGCAGTAAGGGTATATGCACAGATAAACAAAAGTAAGACTTACTTTCCTTGAGGTGCCTGATGTGTACCTAAAATGTGCACCTAAAATGGCGGCCGGAAGTTTGCTCTTGGCGCGAAAATCTAACTCTGCGTTGAGAGAAATGCCGGGGACCGGAATAGCCTTATACTGTCCAGGACGCTTGCCTAGGCAAATTGCCAGCTCTGAAGCTCACGCTTGCCTGTCCTTCTCCATAAATGTGCAGCTGTGGAAAAAAAAGTTAAACTTAAAAATGTGTATGGAAGCGATGCTCTCCAGACATCCTACCTCCTGCAGGATGGAAAAAAACTAGTAGGCGGGGTTAATACAGGGAAGAGCAGGATCCCTAGAGGAGGGGTCAAAGTTTTCAATCCATTATGCCTGGATGTGATATTAATCCACTGTGCTACCTAAGGACGAACAAGAAAAAAGCATTCTTGTAAATTTAGGGATTTGTATAAATTTGAAATTGACTTTAATTATTTTAATTTTACTTATCAAGAGACATGTTCTTTCATATCAATGTCCACCTTATCTCTGAAGTTTCCAAAATGAAACTGGTTGGGAGCTGCACGAGCAGCTAGTATATGTGGTGTTTAAGCATCACTATTAGGTGCAAACTGCTCATTTAAAATAAACTCCCACTGCTGAGAGAGAGTGCATTTCCATTTAAGAAGCATCGGAGCAGGGGTGGTCAGCGGTACCACGGCAGATACCTAGTCAGCTTCTACTACAAAGTTAGTTATTTTGAAACCTACTGGGATGCCTTTTCATTCGGGATGCATCGAATCCAGGATTCGGCCTTTTTCAGCAGGATTCGGCCAAATCCTTCTGCCCGGCCAAACAGAATCCTAATTTGCATATGCAAATTAGGGTTGGGGAGGGAAATTGCGTGACTTTTTGTCACAAAACCAGGAAGTAAAAAATGTTTTCCCTTTTCCACCCCTAATTTGCATATGCAAATTAGGATTCGGATCGGTATTCGGCCGAATCTTTCACAAAGGATTCGGGGGTTCGGCCGAATCCAAAATAGTGGATTCAGTGCATCCCCCACTTTTCATCACTTTAAAGTTAATTAATTAAAATAATTCATAATGTAAAATTCTAGGTAGAAACAAGGTGTTAGCTGGAAAAAACCTTCATAAAGACTGCCATTGGGCTCTGATATTTACAAAGCATTTTAAAAGACATTTCTTGCCTATGAAGTTATCCATAGCTTTTAAGACCTCAGCTGTAGTGCCAACCACTTTTTCAAAACTGAAATGCCTCCACAAGAAGGAACTCATTCTGCATACAGTAAATATGCCGACACACCAAGTGAGCCTGTATTTATATAGCATTAGTTATGAATGTACAGCAGCTTTGTCTAGTCAATACTTCATATTGTGCTTTAGTTGCCCTAATTACAAATTAACTTCGAGCTATATGATATGCATTAGCAAACAACAAAAATCACTGCACACTGATATTAGATCATTTTAGCAGAACGTCTGCATCTTTTACACAATGTTAATAATTCATCAGTGGCAGTCTTATTTCGACATCTCTTTATTCTTATTCAATCCAAGTACACAATAAGACATTAGCTTTCTTTAGTTCAAAATCACTGGTCAGTTCTACTCTGCATTAATTACTTCATAAATTGAATATAAACAGTAATGGAATGAAAAAGTTTCCACAGTGAGCGTTAAAATGGACTTCAAACAGGAAGAGTGTCAGATCTCATCTCAACCTGTGTCAGTAATATTCAATATCTAAAACACACAGATAATTACAACAAAGTCACAATTTTTTTTCTGCCAGAGGACATTACTCAATGCACCTGACTGCAACAAAATTATAACAAAATTATATATTTTTATTTGAAAAGAAAATTAATTTATTTTGTGTGATTGCAAACAATGATAGTGAGAAAGAACATTATCATCAGCAAGCAATATTTGCTGTATATATTTATAAGTCCCTGTGCTTGCATCTTTGTCTTGTTCTGTTAGCAAAGCAATCAGTCATATGTTTTCTCATCTAACACTTGTAGTAACAAACGGTGTACACTTTCTACTGCTTTCCCTCTAAAAGTTGTATTTTAGTAAGCTTACATTGCATATTCCATTATATCCAGTTTGTGTTCTGGATTTAGCAGTGTATTATTATCACCACAAAGGGTATTTACATGTAGCCTCTAAATGTCATTGCAAGTTTGAAATTACTTTTGAATACTTGTTATATTTTTTGATGGGCTCAAAGCTGCTGTTAACCTAACATACATGCTTTGCGGGATTCACTTCTGGTTAGGCCTGGTTTACAAATGGTAAATTACACATTTTTATAAGCACAGCTTATGCTCAGTACCACTTGCATGCTATGGAACAGATTACACTGCATGGTTTACATGAGGTTGTGTAATCTGTTCCATAGCATGCAAGTGGTACTGAGCATAAGCTGTGCTTATAAAAATACCTGAAGTATATGATTAATTGAATTAAATTTGTCACTTTTGCAAATGAGGCCTTAAATCATCAATTATTGATATACAAAGCTTTAGCAAGAATGGAATTAACCTAATTCTGCTTTTTAAATCCCTTTAAGATTAAATTAAACAAATCAAAACTACCAGTATTTACAGTAAAGCAAAAAGAAACACAAACAAACTTTCTTTTCAGTGTCATAGTAGCAACATTCCCCCCTCTAAGGATGAATGATTCAGACATCAGAATCGCACAGGCGATTAAGAGCAAATCCGGTCTTCCAGGAGTATTGCCTACAGGAAATGTGTAATTGTATCTGACCCATTAAGGGAAGATCTTAGAGGGATCATCAGTGTTTCAGCAGACATATGTAACAAGGGCTTTTTTTCATCTATATATTAGTAAAATACATTTTCAACAAAACAAAAATTAGACATCATACAAAATGTTTGGATGCACTGTGAACTGTAGTAGTTTTAAACTACTACTCAATTACTACATTACATTACATTTTTCTTAAAAATTCTGCTCAAGGAAACAAATGAATTAGGGACAGTTGGATAAATAAAAAAATCTGACATGTTTTTCCCCAAAGCACATTAGTTAATAGTGCTGCTCCAGCAGCATTCTGCACTGTAATCCAAAAGAGCAAACAGATTTTTTTTATATTCAATTTTGAAAATCTCCTGCAATTTACCAGCTGCCCCAGTCATGTGACTTGTGCCTGCACTTTAGGGTGGAATTACTTTCTGGCAGGCTGTTATTTCTCCTACTTAATGCAACTGAATCAGTCTCAGTGGGACTTGCCTTTTACTATTTAGTGCTGTTCTTAGATCTTCCAGGGAGCTGTTATCTTGTGTTAGGGAGCTGCTATCTCGTTACCTTCCCATTGTTCCGTTATTAGGCTGCTGGGGGGGGGGGGGTGGTATCACTCCAACTTGCACTACAGCAGTAAAAAGTGATTGAAGTTTATCAGAGCACAAGTCACATGACTGGGGGCAGCTGGGAAACTGACAATATGTCTAGCCCCATGTCAGATTTCAAAATTAAATTTAACAAAATATGTTTTCGCATGACAGTATCCCTTTAAGAGCAAATTGTAAATTATGTGTTTCTCTTTGCGTTATTGTAAAAGCTAGAGGTACATTTTACACATAGCTTGAATATCTGTAAATAAAAACAGTATCTAAATAGCAATACTATTATTATGAATGTGCACCTGTGTATACATTCATAGTACCTTTATATACACCATGCAGGCATGTTGTCACTTAACTAGTTTATCGTATAAATTCTAGTTAGTTATGTGGATGATTTATACAACATACAACTGGTCTGTTGCTTTTTGAAAGCAAACCCTTTTCCTAGATATTTTAGAGGCAGCTATAAAAAGGCAATTTATAACAAAATATTTTCCTGTGAGATCGTGTGGGGATTCAGAAAGATGCTTAGTTTCTAAAGGTGGGCATACACGGGCCGATAAAAACTGCCGACAGACCGTGTCGGCAGCTTATTGGCCCATGTATGGGGGCCCCCCGACCGGCTTCACATATCGAGATCTGGCCGAAAGTCGGCCAGATCTCGATTGGATGGGACAAAAAATCCCGTTGGATTGCGGCCGCATCTATTCATTGATGCTGTCCCGTGATCCGACCGCCCATTGCTATTCGTTAGGATCCGATCGTTGGGCCCTAGGGCCCACGATCGGATCAACCCGATATTGCCCACCTCAAGGTGGGCATATCGGGGAGAGATCTGCTTGTTTGACGACATCGCCAAACGAGCGGATCTCTCAGTGTATGGGCACCTTATGTTGTCAAATTCCTTCACCCCCCCCCCCCGCACGCAATATGTGGTGCCAATCACTGCTACCAAAGTTGGCACTCAAATGGTTATAGTCTCCAAAGTAAAATCACATTGTTTTCTCTGAGTATTAAAGCTCTTACTGCTTTAGGCTTCTTTCAAGAACCACAATTAACCAAGTAGGAAACATTATTGATCTTATGGTGTGACAACAAAGGGAAAATGTTCGAAAACTTTAATGTTAACTAACTATACCTTATTCATTTGTGAATATGGGGCTTATATTTAGCTATTTGTGTATTTAAGAAGGGTTTAACAGCCATGTAACAGCAATTGACATGTTGTCCACAAGAGGACACCTTGGAACTTGTTAGTCCAACTTTTGAGCGACTCTAATATGCTCTGGGCAGTTGTTGAAAGACTAAGCAATTATTAAGCAGAACATTAGGTTTGTCTGTCATAGATGGTACAGCACTGACAGAACCCCTGAGCAAGTGCTGCCCTTTAAGCTGAGGGACTGGTTGAGGCAGGCTATAGCTGTAGCTATAAAAGCAAACAGCAGAACACACTCTATTCCCTTTACGGCTCTGGTGCACATGAAAAAATACACAACCTTCTAAAACATACTGTTTATGCAACCTGTAAATGCCAAATATGCATGCATTTCCAAAAGACAGCAAAACCAGTGGACAAAGCTACACAAGACAATGAGTCACAAAAGCATTAACTGCAATTTTTTTCATAACCCAATTCATTTGACATAAAACTCAATAGATTCTTTATATACTACCAAGACTGTTACATTTTGTATAATGCTGTATTAGCTTCTGGAAGTGTCCATGAAGCTGAAGCACTTACCTTATATATAGAACAAGGCAAAAGATGCAGCACAGACCTGTAAAGATTATAAAGCAGAGCTGTACCATTACGGATGGACCTTACAGAAATCATGTGTGTATGTTACATACATTTTAATAAATCACTGTAAACATACACAAAGTATAAAGGGAATAATAAATTACAACAATTACACAAATTAAATTTTTACATGGCACAGGCAGAAATATTTGGCACTTTTAATTCAAGTAATAAGTACAGAAAATATGGGGCTTCCTTATAATCTGTGGTGAATCCTTCACATCTTAGATTGGTTGTTTTCCTGTTTCTGTTGTATGTACATTTTTATATATATATATATATATATATATATATATATAAATATATATAATTTAGACAATCTTTTAAGGTTCACCTTTTCTTTATTTAGCACCTATACATTACTGTAACTGTATAATGCAATAACTGGGTATATACATTACAGTTCAATTGTTTGTAACATGCTAATGTCCAAATGACATCAAAAGAGGTACAAGGATCTAACCCGTAATGCACATCAGTCGAGAGTCCTTTAGGCATTGTGAGACCAGGCAGTGTTTTTCCAACGGCACAATATGGCATGGAGTGTTTACAAAATAAATAGAAAAATAAGTTAAATCAATAAATTAAATCAGCAAATGAGAAAATGTCTCAAGTGTACAAAAGCAACAATAAAAAAATAAATACATAAAAAAACAACACTGAGATTTGACCCACAAAGAGCATTTCCAGCTGGGTGAAGTTACAGTCTTCACCTTTTATATCTTCCTGGTCCTTACAGCACAGCTACAACAAGGAGTGCTTTTGTTTTTACTAAAACATCAACCCAATTGCCCAAGATGCTAAATTCCACATTCTTAAAAACAGAAATACTTCTCTCAGGAAGGGTGTTAAATACGAAGAAGTGGTGGGATACAAAAGACCAGGATACACTCACACAAGAAAAGAAAAAAACCAAAACAGAGCAGCACAGATCGCTTTTGAAAAGATAAAGACAAAGTATGCAATGGATACACAGCAGTTACAGAGGCAAGTCTGTGCTGTTGTGCCTGGTCTTTCTTGAAGTGCCATCGTCCAGTGGCAGTGCTCTCTGCAGGTTGGACATGGCTGCTGTCTTTTTTAGGTCGATAACAGCATAAGAGTCAGCACGGTGGACTGGGTGATTGGGAGTTGGGGTGCAGGTGATTTGTGGGATTGCCCGTGCTTTCCCTTCATTCTTCCCTTCTAGTTCCACCTGAATGTAGTTAAGTTGACTCTGCTCAGTATGTGGTTTTCGGTAGTCAAAGTTAAACACATTTGATGGACAGTTTCGGCGGGGTTGGCAGTCTGGTTGGTGAGGGTGATGGTATTCTCCACATGCTGTTGCACTCTCAGCATTCATGTAGTTTTGCACAGGATCATCATGGTAGCCATTGAGTGAAGGTGTCATAGCACCAGCTGAGTCCTCCTCTTCATCTTCCTCTTGGTGCAGAGACTGGCACTCCCAAACCGGTGGGAGTGGTGGTAAATTCTCATAATGTAGCATTGCTGTCCTCCGATGAGAGCAGCTACTAAATGGTACCCCATTAGCTGACAGTTTTAGGCCCCTATTGGTGCCCCCCTGTAGTAGGGTTATATTTCCTGGTGGCACTAAGCCATTGATGTTCTCGTAGGCACACTTCTGGGTATGCCACTGATCTGTACACTCATTATTATTGTTATGAAGTGGAAACGGCTCTCTCTCAACACTACAAATATGACCCTGGTAGTCTCTGTGATGTTGACAGACGCTATCTCCCCTCATTGGCATTCGCCTGTAGGCAGGAGCTGGGCCTAGCACAAATTTTACTTCTCCTGGTTGAAGATACACCTGGGGGTTCCTTTCTTCCATGGTACAGCTTGGACCAAGCCTGTGTCTTGGTGGGTCATGGTATGGTGCATGTGCCTCAGGCAAGGAATGCATACAATGTCGACCTCCCATTTCTTTTTCACCTCCACTGGCTGTATTCATATATGTGTGAGACTGTTAGAAGAGATAAAAAAAGGAAGAGATGCATTAAAGAATTATTTTTTAGTGATCAGGTTGTATGTTATATATCGAACAAGATAACCCAAAAGCCACTACATACAGTGGTACTGGGGTGTTTTCTGAACAAAGATTTTAAGTGAAGCAGTATTCATTTGTATGTGATTAAATCAAATGTGAAAAACTGGCTGTGCAAAAATTTGGTTACCCTTGTAATTTTGCTAATTTGAATGCATGTAACTGCTCAATACTGATTACTGGCAACACCAAATTGGTTGGATTAGCTCGTTAAGCCTTAAACTTCATACGCAGGTGTGTCCAATCACGAGACAAGGTATTTAAGGTGGCCAATTACAAGCAACTCTCAAAAGATCCGAAAACAAAGATTGTTCAGTATCATGGTTTAGGGGAAGGCTACAAAAAGCTATCTCCGAGGTTTAAAATGTCAGTTTCAACTGTAAGGAATGGAATCAGGAAATGGAAAAAGGCCACCGGCACAGTTGCTGTAAAACCCAGGTCTGGCAGGCCAAGAAAAATACAGGACCGACATATGCGGAGGATTGTTGAATGGTTACAGACAACCCAAAGATCACCTCCAAAGACCTGCAAGAACATCTTGCTGCAGATGGTGTATCTGTACATCGATCTACAATTCAGTGCAATTTGCACAAAGAACATAGTTTAGTTACATAGTTAAATCAGGTTGAAAAAAGACAAAGTCCATCAAGTTCAATCCCTCCAAATGAAAACCCAGCATCCATACACACACCCCTCTCTACTTTCACATAAATTATATATACCCATATCTATACTAACTATTGAATTTAGTATCACAATAGCCTTTGATATTATGTCTAGCCAAAAAATCATCCAAGCCACTCTTAAAGGCATTAACACTATCAGCCATCACATCATCACCCGGCAGTGCATTCCACAACCTCAGTGACCTCACTGTAAAGAACCACCTACGTTGCTTCAAATGAAAGTTCTTTTCTTTTAGTCTGAAGGGTGGCCTCTGGTACGGTGATCCTCTTTATGAGTAAAAAGGTCCCCTGCAATTTGTCTATAATGTCCTCTAATGCACTCGTAAAGTGTAATCATGTCCGCTCGCAAGTGCCTTTTTTCAAGAGAAAACAACCCCAAACTTGACAGTCTACCCTCATAATTTAAGTCTTCCATCCCACTAACCAGTTTAGTTGCACATCTCTGCACTCTCTCCAGCTTATTTATATCCCTCTTAAGGACTGGAGTCCAAAACTGCACTGCATACTCTAGATGAGGCCTTACCAGGGACCTATAAAGAGGCATAATTATGTTTTCATCAATTGAGTTAATGCCCTTTTTTATGCAAGACAGAACTGTATTTACTTTAATTTTAAAGTTGTATTTGTGTTTGCATTTATATTATTTTTTGCCAAAGCGCATAACCTTGCATTTATCAACATTGAACCTAATTTTTCAGTTTGCTGCCTAGTTTCCCAATTTAGACAAATCACTCTGCAAAGTGGCAGCATCCTGCATGGAACATATAGTTCTGCACAATTTAGTATCATCTGCAAAAATAGAAACAGTACTTTGACCACCTTCAGGTCATTAAAAAACAAGTTGAAAAGCAAGGGACCTAGTACAGAACCCTGTGGTACTCCACTAACAACACTGGTCCAATTAGAAAATGTTCCATTTACTGCCACTCTTTTTAATCTATCTTTTAGCCAGTTCTCTACCCTGGTACAAATACTATGTTCCAGGCAAACATTCCTTAATTTAACCAGTAACCTTCTGTGTGGCACTGTATCAAATGCTTTAGCAAAGTCTATGTTAGGGGTGTCCAAACTTTTTGCAATGAGGGCCAGATTTGGAGAGGTGAAAATGTGTGGGGGCCGACCATTCAGCCTGACATCCATTTCGAGATAGCAAGCTTGCAATCAGGATCATTCACTCGTGGAGATGGACGCGTACACAGCGTTTAGGAAGTGGAGAAGTGGAGTCTGTTTGGACTTTTTCTCCCTGCCTCATTTAAACAAGGAATCGTTTAGTCGTAGCAGTAATATTTGGGCACATGATAAGTGAAATGATCGTCTATACTGCTGCCTGTGTGCTGAAGGTGTTAGCAATAGACAAGAACTGGCAGGTAGTGACGCATCGATCTCGCATAGTCTTTAGTTTACTGTACTGGCACATTAGTACAGGTATAGGATCCCTTATCCGGAAACCTGATATCCAGAAAGCTCCGAATTACGGAATGGCTGTCTCCCATAGACTCCATTTTACCCAAATAATCCAAATTTTTAAAAATGATTTCATTTTTCTCTGTAATAATAAAACAGTAGCTTGTACTTGATCCAAACTAAGATATCATTAATGCTTATTGGAAGCAAAACCAGCCTATTGGGGTTATTTAATGTTTAAAAGACCCAAATTTTGGAAAGATACGCTATCCGGAAAACCCCAGGCCCAGGCCATTCTGGATAACAAGTCCCATACAACTATTGCACCTTCAGCCCTAAAGAAGTATGCAAGAGCAGTGCGTCACTCCGTGCCAGTAAGTGTCTATTGCTAACACCTTCATTACACAGGCAGCAGTACAGACCAAGTGGCAGATCATTTCACTAATGTGACCAAATATTACTGCTATGGCTACGCGATTCCCAATTGCAATGTGCTGGCGGGCCACATTATTATTATGACGGAGGCTGAGGGCCAGTGTAAATTTGAAATCGGCGCGCAATTGGCCCGCGGGACGGAATTTGGACATGCCTGGTCTAAGTAAATCACATCCACTGCCATCCCAGAATCGAGGTTCCTACTTTTCATAAAAATAAATTAAGTTAGTCTGGCAAGATCTATTACGCATAAAACCATGCTGGCACAAACTCATAGTATTATGATTTGCTATGAAGTCCAGTGTCTTATCCTTTATTAACCCTTCGAAAAGCTTTCCTGCTACTGACGTCAGACTAACTGGCCTATAGTTTTGAATAGAGGCACCACCTTA
Source organism: Xenopus laevis (assembly GCF_017654675.1). Lineage (NCBI taxonomy): Eukaryota > Metazoa > Chordata > Amphibia > Anura > Pipidae > Xenopus > Xenopus laevis. The sequence continues at coordinate 69,760,943 of NC_054373.1, forward strand.
GCAATTCGCCAGTCTCTCTGCCAGACCTCAAAGAATCCTGAAAAGTTAAGTAAAGAGGTTTGGCAATCACAGAGCTAAGCTCGCTAAGTACCCTGGGATGAATACCATCTGGCCCAGACCTTTGTTTATCTTAACATGGTCTAGTCTCTTTTGAATTTCTTCATGTGTGAACCATGCACCATTAGTTGTATTACTAGAATTGGGACTATCAAGAATGAAACCTTCATTAACTGGTTCCTCATTTGTGTAGACAGAGGAAAAATATGTTTTCAGAATTTGCGGGGGTTTTTTCCATCAACCAGCTGACCCCCCTCGGAAATGAAAGGATTAAAGGTCCCACCCCTTCCTGCTTCATTTTTTTACTATTAACATATTTAAAAAATAATTTTGGATTTATTTACTGCCTGCTGCAAAATCCTTTTCCATATCAATTTTAGCTTGTCTTATAGTTTTTTTGCATCATTTATTGGCCTCCTTGTACCCTATAAATGAACCAAAAAGGTTTTGCTTTGCAACAACATTCCTTGCTTACAAAGGGAATATACTGACATGTATATTTATTAAGCAGCATTTTAAAGACTTTCCATTTTTGTTCCGTGTTTAACCCTGGAAAAAGCATTTCCCACTTAATATGTTGCAGAGATCCCTTATACTGTCAAAGTTTGCACGTCTGAAATTTAGTGTTTTAGTTATTCCCTTATAGAATTGCTTCTGCAACAGAATCTTAAAGGAGACCATGTTATGATTTCTATTACCTAAATGCTCACCCACACAAATGCTAGAGATGAGTTCAGTATTATTAGATATTACAAGGTCCAAAAGAGATATAGTCAAATACAAGAGTCCTCTGCACTCAACCCATTATCAATATATTTAAGACAGAGACATTTTGTGCATACTGCTACTAAAAAATGCCTTACCCTTTAAACAAAACAGGGATTGTTTGTCCATATATTGCAATATATTTAAGCTGGCCAACTACGTCAAAGTCATCCCATATCTGGCCAGTCCTATGCTTAATTTTCATCTGATTCATTAAGAATTCTATTACTTCATAATACATTTTACAAAGGGACTAAGTTTTACCTGCAACTTACTAGCTGCTTTCAAAGTAAAACTCCCAAACTTGGCTGCCCTTTTATTAGACACCAGTGGGATCCCCTGACTATAGCTGGGAAGGGTGGGAGCTACAACATGGAGCTGGTCACTGCTCCTGTATAACTATAACAAACAAGGGAAAGTTGTGCTCACCACTAATTTTTAAAACCATTAGGCGGGGGTGCAATGAGGCTGTGACCACAAAATACATATAGTCAAATACAAGAGTCCTCTGCACTCAACCCATTATCAATATATTTAAGACAGAGACATTTTGTGCATACTGCTACAAAAAAAATGCCTTACCCTTTAAACAAAACAGGGATTGTTTGTCCATATATTGCAATATATTTAAGCTGGCCAACTACGTCAGTCATCCCATATCTGGCCAGTCCTATGCTTAATTTTCATCCGATTCATTAAGAATTCTATTACTTCATTATACATTTTACAAAGGGACTAAGTTTTACCTGCAACTTACTAGCTGCTTTCAGCTAGTTTGGGAGTTTTACTTTGAAAGCAGCTAGTAAGTTGCAGGTAAAACTTTGTCCCTTTGTAAAATGTATAATGAAGTAATAGAATTCTTAATGAATCGGATGAAAATTAAGCATAGGACTGGCCAGATATGGGATGACTTTGACGTAATTGGCCAGCTTAAATATATTGCAATATATGGACAAACAATCCCTGTTTTGTTTAAAGGGTAAGGCATTTTTTTGTAGCAGTATGCACAAAATGTCTCTGTCTTAAATATATTGATAATGGGTTGAGTGCAGAGGACTCTTGTATTTGACTATATGTATTTTGTGGTCACAGCCTCATTGCACCCCCGCCTAATGGTTTTAAAAATTAGTGGTGAGCACAACTTTCCCTTGTTTGTTATAGTTATACAGGAGCAGTGACCAGCTCCATGTTGTAGCTCCCACCCTTCCCAGCTATAGTCAGGTGATCCCACTGGTGTCTAATATAAGGGCAGCCAAGTTTGGGAGTTTTACTTTGAAAGCAGCTAGTAAGTTGCAGGTAAAACTTAGTCCCTTTGTAAAATGTATAATGAAGTAATAGAATTCTTAATGAATCAGATGAAAATTAAGCATAGGACTGGCCAGATATGGGATGACTTTGACGTAGTTGGCCAGCTTAAATATATTGCAATATATGGACAAACAATCCCTGTTTTGTTTAAAGGGTAAGGCATTTTTTAGTAGCAGTATGCACAAAATGTCTCTGTCTTAAATATATTGATAATGGGTTGAGTGCAGAGGACTCTTGTATTTGGCTATATGTATTTTGTGGTCACAGCCTCATTGCACCCCCACCTAATGGTTTTAAAAATTAGTGGTGAGCACAACTTTCCCTTATTTGTTAAGGTCCAAAAGAGAGTTATTCCTAGTAGGTTCTTGAACAAGTTGGAATAAAAAGTTGTCATTCAGAATATTTACAAACCTACTAGCTTTTTCTGTCTTGGCAACCTAATTACCCCAGTCAATGTCTGGACAATTGACGTCACCTATAGCAACAACTGGACCTAGCTATGAAGCTGCTTCTATCTGAAGCTGGGCTTCATACTCGTCACTTATACAAGGTGATTTATAGCATAAACCAATGATAATTCTCTTTGTAAGCTTTTGCCCAGTCAAAATCTCTACCCAGAGTCCCTCTTCCCCTCCTAAAAATGATGTAACCATTTAAATTCATAGTCCAGTCACATGTTTCATCCCACCAGATCTTAGTGATACCAATTATATCATATATTTTAGAGCATTCAATTAATTATAGGTCTCCCATTTTACCTGACAAACTGCGTGCATTTGCCAGCATACAGTGGAGGTTACTACTAGGATAATGTTCAAGCATCACTGGGTTGAATATTGCAACAAGACAATGACCTTAACCACACTTCGAAATCTACAAAGGCATTTATGCTGAGGGAGAAGTACAATATTGTGGAAGTCCACAGACTTGAATATCATCGAAAATCTATGGGATCATTTGAAGCAGGCTGTCCATGCTCGGCAGCCATCAAATTTAACTGAACTGGAGAGATTTTGTATGGACGAATGGTCAAAAATACCGCCATCCAAACACTCATCAAAGGCTATAGGAGGCTTCTAGAGGCTGTTACATTTGCAAAAGGAGGCTCAACTAATTATTGATGTAATATCTCTGTTGAGGTGCCCAAATTTATGCACCTGTCTAATTTTGTTATGATGCATATTGCATATTTTCTGTTATTCCAATATACTTTATGTCACTGCTGAAAAACTAAGGCATGTTATATTATATTATATATATTAAATATATTAAAGGGAAGATGTTTCTTTGAAAACTCATCCAGTGATAAACAAAACTCCAAAGAATTAAGAGGGGTTCCCAAACTTTTTCATACGACTGTAAGTGGTTCCCAAACAACTACTTGAGAAAAGAGAACTAATTTTTTTCAGTTCTGCGTTGCTGTTTATTGCTTGTTTGTACCCATAACATTTTCATTGCTGAGCAACCCTATTGAAAGTTATTTTTATTGCTGTATATTACAAGCGTTGAGACGATTATTGTCTTCTACTGGGGGTTTTGTAAGAATTCTTCATAATACTATACATTTTTTACTGGTGTTCTCGGGTGAGATTTCCAAACAAGTTGCTTTTTACATGCATTAAATAAAAGATTTTGAAAGTTTAGGCTGTGCTGAAAAACTCAGTGTATAGTTTTCCAAACTAAAATAAAAATTCACATCAGGAAAAGACATCAAATAAAGAGCACATATTATTCACAAAAACACTGACACAGAGTGCAACACAGATGACACTTAAAGGAGAAGGAAAGCTACGGAGGCATTTTATTGCCAATAGATTAGCTGCAATAGTGCAAGCTAGAATGCTATATTTATTCTGTAAAATGTTTTACTATACCTGTGTAAAAAGCTCTAGAAACTCTCTGTTTGTTTAGGATAGGAGCTGCAGTATTAACATGGTGTGACATCACTTCCTGCCTGAGTCTCTCCCTGCTCTGGGCTCAGAATACAGTAGAGAAGGGAGGGGTGGGGGGAGAGGAGCAAACTGAGCATGCTCTTGCCCAGGGCAATGAGGTTTAAGCTGAAGGCAGGAAGTCTGATACAGAAGCCCATGAGTACACAATAGAAGGAAAGAAATGCTGTGTTTCTTTTGACAGAAGACTCAGAGCAGCACCATTTTGAGGGTTTACTGGTATATTTAGGTGTACCTTTCTGATAAGGCTTACTTAGTTTTAACCTTTCCTTCTCCTTTAAAGGGTTATCTGTTGTTTCCATTTCTTAAAATGGTTTACCAGCTATTCCCTATTGTCACAAATAGGTTCAGTTACTACTGTTAATGTCACAACCACAGAGTTCATAAATGGTGGATAATTTGGGTATATAATAGAGATTTCAACAAAATGTTAATCTTACAAAATGTTGCATAACAAAATCTATAAATGCATAACATGCCATAAAAATAATACACACCTGATCTTCTGGTGTAATCAAAACATGACCTGCCTCCTCAGCAACAGAAGGATGTCTCACATTTCCCATTGAATGGTGACGAGCAGATGGGTAGGTTGGCCCATCATGAGGAAAACTATGGAATCCATTTGGGAACCCTGTATACCCCAAACCTACTCAAATAAAGAAAGAATGTTTAGAAGCAAGTATAACTAGAAAATTAATTAATTTAATAGATTGTTGTACATATCCACACAGCATGCTACTGGCAAATATGGACAATAAAATAGAGGATCGCAAGCATCCACCCTAGATGCAGTACTACTATTAAGCCAGTAATTATTTAAGGTGGTGCAAAGTTATTGCAAGGAGACATTTCAGCTTGCCCCCCTCTCTTTAGATTTTTTTTAGGTGCCCAACGGGTCACGTATGTTCATTAACTTACTTTTTGAATTTTTTTAAATAAAAAGCAATTAAAATAAATAATCAACTGTTCCCTTCTAATATAGGTATTGCATTTATGATCCAGAAACCCTTCAATGTAATATTCTATAAATTACTATTTAAACAACCAATTATTCATTTTTGATGGACTTGCATTTTCTCTCTAATAATTAGGCAGTACCTTCTACTTCATGTCCCCATAAGCCTAGGGTCAAAATCAGTTTTTGACTGCCACTGCTGTCTGGCAGAAAATGGACCTGCATCCACCTGACGCTGCTTCTGATGCTAAAGCACTGTAGCTGATGTACACTAAGTGATGGCAAAATAGCTAGCCATGGATTTTTTCCCCTGTTTTTTAACATCAGAAGCTGTAAAAGGTCCTTTTGTCAGTCCATGACTTTTTCCACCAGATGGCAGTGGCAGACTGCAGGTCCCGAGCATTTTGGATGAACACATCCAATATCTGTATGTCTTCCATTTGCAAAATATTTAACATTCTTTTACATTTTTAAAATGTAAGATATGATCTTACATTTTAAATGAGTAAGATATGATCCAAGGAATGTGCCACATTAAGAGAAAAATGTTTGCCAACACCATTGATGAATACATCTCAAATAAACAAGTTAGGGACCTAATGCTCCACCGGGGCAGTAACTGTTGAACAATCTCTGTCAAGCATGGGCTACAAGTATTGGAGCTATATGTTTCAGTCCACCTACAAAAATACCGCTTCCATTCTGGATTACAGTTAGGGGCATATGTATTATCTTTGGAGACAAACATTGCCAGTGATGTTGCTCATAGCAACCAATCAATTACCTACAAGTTAGAAAACAAAAGAAAATATCTCATTGGTTGGTATGGGCAACATTACCAGTGATGTTTGTCTCCAATGTTAATAAATGTTCCTCTTATTGTACCTTATTCTCCCACAGTCAAATATAATAAAAGGAGCAACATTTGCTAAAGGTCTAATCACCTTTAGCAACCAATCAGCAGGAAGCATATACCAATCACCTGCTTAAAAGTAAACATCTTATTAGTTGCTATATGTTACTGCTCCTGTGCAAACGTAGTGCCTAATAATACATATGGGGGCATATGTCTTTCTCTAGCCATCTCTCATACTGCACCAACTATTTTTCGAATACCCTGAAAACACTTAGGGGCATACTTATTATGCCGTGTAAAAAACAGCAGGATAATACACCTTACATCGCCAGGCTTCACTGTGTAAAAAAATGGAGCAACATTTTTATGCGTTTTCAATGTAAAAGAGGGATTTTTTTATATTCACCGTTAAATCCTTTTCTCTTCACCTACATTGGGACTTTATAGTTGGAATCAGAATCATACTATTCTCCTGCACACTTGGTAACCGTTCCTTCTTTCATTAGGGACTATTGCTTGAGAAGAGAGAGTAACTGGACAAGGTAAAGGTAGATTCAGCTAGTGCAAGTTTACTCCATCTAACTGTATTTTCTTTGTAGTCAGTACCCATAAGCGACCCCCTGCACTGAGGGGCAAATTTATTACGATGTGCAGAACGAAATTCGCTGAAAGAAACGGTGTAAAATTTATCAAGGTGCATGTAATTTTAATGCGAACGACAGACCTACTGCCATTATTTCTCTTCCCTGGATTGGGGGACACAGGCACCATGGGGATGAAGTTCCTGCAGGTTGGAGAATGGACAATAAGATGTTAACTCCTGCTCCGGGTTCCTCCCCTGCCTCTTCCTGTTTAGAGTCAGTTTCAACCGAAGAAGGAGCAACATCACACTGGCAATCCAAACCAGAGGAGGAATCTCCCCCACCCCCCTCAGAATTTAAGAATCACAGGAAGGGACAGCCTGTGTCCCCTAATGTAGGTGAAGAGAAAAGGATTTAAGGGCGAGTATAAAAAAATCCTTTTTTCTCTTCCCTAGATTGGGGGACACAGGCATCATGGGGATATCCCAAAGCAAACCCTGAGGATGGGACACTTTAACCCCTTGAGGTGTTCAGTTTAGCACTGTCTGCAACATGTACTAATTGAGCATGTGGAATGGGCTAGAACTTTAAAGGAAGGTGATTTCCCCCTCACTGCGTAGGCTCTAGTGATGGTAGAAGGGATCCATCTAGCAACTATCGCCTTGGACGCCTTTGTTCCTCTTCTTGGCCCTTCTTGATTTAGATGGAATTCTGACAATACCTTGGGCAGGTATTCCGGTCTTCATCTTAGGACCACCTTGTCTCCATGGACGATGGTGAAGGGAGGCTTGCACGACAGGATCCTTTTGTAAGACTGACAGCACCAGGTTTAAATCCCATGGAGGAACCAATCTGGTAGGTTGGAAGGTTCTCAAATTGATACGCGGCGCTATTTTCTGCTGGTAGAGTATTGAAAGTGCCAAGACCTGTACCTTTAGGGAACTCAAGGCAAGTCCCTTTGACAGTCCATCCTGGAGAAAAGACAGGATATCTTTTTCCTTGCCATACGTGGATCCAAGTGGTTGGATCCACACCATCTGATGAAGTCTTCCAAACTCGGTAGTAGATTTCAAATGAAACAGGCTTGCGTGCCCGTAACATGGTGGGGCCGGCATCTGAGGGAGCCCCATATGTCTTAAAGTGGACCTGTCACCCAGACACAAAAATCTGTATAATAAACGTCCTTTTCAAATTAAACATGAAATCCAATTTCTATTTTTTATTAAAGCATTCATAGCTGTTGTAAGCTCATTTAAAAATCTCAGCTGTCAATCAAATATTGTTTGCCACTCCTCTATGCGTCAAACTTCAGAACATTGTGGTTGTATCTGGACGCCATCAAGTCCACCTCTGGGAGTGTCCACCTTTCTACTTTCTCTTGGAACACTTCAGGGTGTAAGCTCCATTCTCCCTGATCTAGTGACTCGTGGCTTAAGTAGTCCGCCATCCAATTGTCTACTCCTGGAATGTAAACAGCCGATATCTCTGGTACGTTGTAATACCAGAATCCTTTGTGCTTCTGCCAGGGACGCTGGACTGCGGATGCCCCCCCCCGGTGGTTTATGTATGTTATCTCACTGTATGCGACTGCTTTTACATGGAGCTGATCCATCTAGTGTTCCAACAAGTATCGAATCTAGCAGATTGATTTGGAGGAGTCTTTCCACTTTGTTCAAATGACCCTGCACTGTCTGTTGACCTAGTACTCTGCCCCACCCCTTTAGGTTGGCATCCATAGTTACCACTGTCCAGGAGTGGTTGGGAAATGGTTTTGCTGTGGTTGATTAACCATCCCAACTGTTGTGCCTGTTCTGGTGAAAAGGCCTTGACTAGGATATCATCCAAGTACGGAGTGACTCTTATGCCCCTTTCTCGGAGTTCCAACAACGCTTTTTTTTTGATGAATAGGTTTAGGGCCTTTAAGTCGAGAAATGGTCTGTAGGATCCATCCTTTTTGGGCACCATGAAGAGATTGGAGTAGAAGCCTCTTCCTCGATCTGTGACCAGAACTGGTAGGATGACCCAGGAGGTGGCTAGGTCTTGGATGACTGCCAGGGCTGCTTCCCGTTTGGGATTGGTTCTGGGGAGCCGGGATACAAAAAAACCTTCGAGGAGGGGGCTGTAGCAGTTCGATTAGATATCCTTGAGATATCACTTGGAGGACCCATTGGTCTCTGATTTGACTTAGAAGTGGCCCTTCTAAGGAGGTCCCCCCAGGGGTGGGTGTGTCTTCATGCAGAAGTAGGTTTGTCTTGGGAGGACTTGGTGGGTCCCTTGGAGGAGGACCAACCTGATCCTTGTTTGTTGTGGTAGTGTGGATGGCTACTTGTGTTGAGTTTGTCGGTCTGCGGCTTCGTCCTCTGCCCTTGGCGAAATGGACGAAAGAAGGGTCTCTTGGGTTTGGTTTGTGGGAGGAGCGTACTCTTGCCACCCGTTGCTTGTGATGTTATCTTGTTGAATTCTGCACCAAAAAGCTGTTTGCCTTGGAAGGGCACCTTTTTGATGTTAAATCCGCCGACCATGTTGTTAACCATAGGACGCTACGGGTTGCTTTGGACTGAACCGAAGCCTTGGTGACCAACTTTGCAGAGTCTAGTGCTGTGTCACAGATGTAGGCTGTTGTATCTGCTATCTGAGACAGCAAGAGATCTGTCTTCGGACCCTAGAAGTTGTGCTACCTGTTGCACCCAGACTTCCATAGCCTTCACCACCCAGACAAATGCAACCATCGGCCTAAAAGCCTTCCTAATGCGGTGGATGGTAGATTTACAAAAACCCTCTAGTTTCTTGTCTATTGGGTCCTTAAAGGGGATCTATCGCGAAAATAAAATTCTCTGAATGGATAGTTGAGGTGGAAATATTAAAATCTTCAAATATATTTCTTTAGCAGAAATGCTTACTTTTTTGTAAAATATTAATACATGCAGTTAGGGATCTTTCTCTGAGAGACTGTTCAAGCTACTACTGAATGGGAGTGGCTTCTCACTAGCTATGATGTCACTTCCTCCATATTGTATAACAACCAACTGTTACTGTGGAAGCTCCTTGTGAGAAAAGTAAGCCTGTCAGGTCTGCACATTCTCTCAAGTAATATCAGCAATATCCTGTTGGCTGACCATTGATTTCCATAGAGCACAGTTAGGGGGGCGACCTGGCAGTTCGTGGGAAGGGGAGTGTGAGAAGAAAGAACAAGGAAGACGGGCAGAAGACAGCAAATTGGACAGGTCCTCCTTGTTCTCCTTTGCAGTGTCGGACTGGGGGACCTGGGGCCCACCGGGGCTGCTGTCCCGGAGCCCCCCTCCGGTCACTCTTGCTGAGTTTGCACCGATATGTGCCGGAGCGCTGCGTGTGTGCGCATGCGCGCTGTGACGCGTGTGTGCGCATGCGTGAACTCACACAAAACTTTTCACAGCAAGAGGAAGCTTCCGAATTTCGGATCTGGGCCGGCGGGGCCCACAAGAGCCAGGGGCCCAGTCCGACCCTGCTCCTTTGGGTCTTCGGAACTACAGCAGTGCGTGAACTTCACCTGTTCCCCAGGGTATCCTGCTGCAACCACCGCCTCCACAGTGCGCACAGGGCTCAACACTGCATGCAAGTCACCAGGCTGCACAGGGAGGTGTGGCACTGTGAACTAATCATCGCACTGCTCAATTGACACCGGAACTGCGCTCTGACCCAAATTGACACCGGAACTGCGTGCTGATGCCTCACTGAATGCGCAAATTGCCTTAAAGACTGCATGTATCAAGCCCTCCACCTCTTTCTGTGTTCTCTGGGCTCTGGGACATAATCCTAATCTGTGTCCCTCCTCTTCAGAGGAAAGGTCCTGGTCCTTTGAGGACCCGGGATGAGCGGGGGGTGGTCAGGTGACTGTCCTGTATCTGTGCTGGAGTAGACAGACGTTCAAGGACCTTGTCCAGCGTCTCCGGAATGCAAGCTAGATTTTGCAAACCAGCAAGGGAGAGGGAAAGTGCACGCACCAGTTCAAAGTCAGGGCTCATGTATGATGCTGTGGCTATGTTTGCACTCGGAAGAGTGAGGGTTTGAGAAGTGTTAGGGGTGCTGGTAGGTCTACACAAGGTTCACACAGGGTCAGGCAAAACCATGGAAAATTTGGATTAACATATTATGCAGGAAAAATAGGATACCAGAGGTGTGGCATGAGCAGGTACTAAGGACTTGGCAGGATTTGCCTCCTCTGTCTTGTCTGCCATGATTTGCAAGACACATGTCGTAAAATTACACCTTGATAAATTTTACACTTTTTCCTTCTGTGAATTTCGTTTTACACATCATAATAAATTTGCCCCTTAGTGCAGGGAGTTGCTTATGGGTACTTACTACAATGAAAACAGCCAGATGGAGGTAACTTGCACTAGCTGAATCTTCTTTTACCTGTCCATTTACTCTGTCCTCTCAAGAAACATGAAAGAAGGAACGCTTACCAAGAGTGCAGGAGAATAGTATGATTCTGATTACAACTATAAAGTCTTTCAAACATTTCAGAGCATGCAAAGAAAAAAGAAAGAAGCAACAAATGTTTGTATAATGTATGCGGTAAAGAGGTGGTTCAGTTTTAAGTTAACTTTTGGTATATTATAGAATGGCTAATTCCAAGGAACTGTTCAATAGGCCTTCATTTTTTATTTTGTAAAGTTTCTAAATTATTTGCCTACTTCTTCTGACCAGCTTTCAAATGGGGGTCACTATGCATCTAAAAAAAATGTTCTTTAAGGCTACAAATGTATTGTTATTGCTACTTTTTATTACTCATCTTTCTATACAGGCCCTCTCCTATCCATATTCCAGACTCTTACTCAAATTGATGCATAGTCGCTAAGGTAATTTGGACCCTAGAAAACAGATGGCTGAAATTGCAAACTCGAGAGCTGCTGAATAAAAAGTTAACTCAAAAAACACAAACAATAAAAAATTAAACCAATTGCAAATGGTCACAGAATATCTCTCTACGTCATAATAAAGGTTAATTTAAATGTGAACAATCCCTTTAATGGCCCACCATATCCTTACATTTCCCTACAGGAATGTTCTTATTACTCAGGAATAACTACCTATACAGGCACTTTTAAATCACTCTTTACTTGTAATAAAAAACCTAGGGAGTTGTGCCTGTTGTGGAGAGCTCCATCTATGATGCATGTGACCAAACCCCCAAAGACTTCAATGAATAATGGCTTTTTTAAATGGACTGTGGCCAGGTAGCCTAAGAAGATTATACCTGGTTCAAGACAAAAGTCACAAACACACACAGTAGTGGAAAATAAAAAAGGGTACAGTGCCCTTTTAAATAAATTTGCACATATCAGCTCATCAATTTTCAGTGATGAGCGGATATGTCTTAATATACCTCCTGGAGCCTGAGGGGTATGCACTAGATCCATCTCCCCAGGGTGTCCAGTTCTGGAAATCATTACAGGCTCTTCTACAACACTGATGCTGTTGCGCTGCATGAGCTCCTGCAGTAGGTTGAAGATTTCTTCTGCCCTTGAGCACTTGAATGCAAAGATCCCTGGAGAAAAAAAAATAATTGAAAAAGAGACATTATGCTAAACTCTGTGGTGTCCTACAGGGTTCTGTATTGCGTCCTAGGTAAGCTGACTGGGAGATCGGCAATTTCCATGTAATTCCGCGCATGCGCAGTTGTTGCAAACCGGAAAACTGCTCCAACTGAGCATGCGCAGAAATACCAGTTAGCTTACAGAGGACGCAGAAGATGGATGCGTGGAACTCCGCTGGAAGAATCTGCGCCGAGGGGTAAGTATGGAGCATTTCCCCAGGGGGCTAGTTAGCCTGGGGAGGAGGGGTCTACGTAGGGTGGGGGGTACAAGGTTTTTTGCAAAAGGGTTTCCTTCTCCTTTAAGCATTAGCATTCTTAGTATTTTCCCACTGACTGTGACAGGGAAGTCCCCAAACTCTTCACAGTTTGTCACTAGGGGATGGTAGTTTTAGGGTTGAAAAAGTGGGCAGAGACACCAACAGCCAATCAGATTTCACCTATTGAATTTTATTGGTTTAAATGTAATATGCCAGGATTGTTAAACTTTGCAAAATTAATTACAGGGTAATTGTGGTTAGAAAATTTGGGCAGAGCCATCAGCAGAAAATTGCATTTTACCTGACTTTCAATCCCACAATCTTTATGCCAAGGTCCCCAAACTTTGCACAGTTGGTCACTGGGTAACTGCAGTTCAAAAATAGAAACAATGGATGGGGCAACCAACAGCCAATCAAATTTCATCCATTGATTTTCATCGGTTTAAATTTAAAATGCTGTCATTCTCACGCTATTTATGCCGGGTGCCAAAACATTGTATAGTTTGTGGCTGGGTGACTTTGTCTAAAGGTTCGAAAAATTGGGCACACCTACTTACCGCCAATCACAATTCACCGTTTGACTACCATTTTTTAAATATTAATGCCAGGCTCCCAAAACTTTGCAGAGGTAGCCACTGGGTAACTGCAGTTCAAGTTTAAAAAAAAAGGTGGGCGGAGCCACGATCAATCAGATGTCATTTATTGACTTTCCATGGGGAAATTTAAATTGCTTCCATTCTAACATAGTAAGTTAGTTTGAAAAAAAAGACAGCCTATATATACAATATATAATCTACCTAACTACTAGTTGATCCAGACGAAGGCAAAAAAAACATTTGAAGCAACTCCAATTTTCCTGATATTAAAAGCCCAGTTATGTGACTCAATCAGCCATGTTTCAGTCACACCAATCTCATCATATGACAGGTCATGGTATATCTAGTATAGGTAAATCTAAAAACAACTGGACTTGCTGAGTAATCGATGAAGACGTTTCACTTCTCATCCGAGCAGCTTCTTCAGTTCAACTGACTGGTGTGGGAAATTCTCGGCATATAAACTCTTCCACTAATCCAATCACAATGGCACATTGTAACTCTTCAAAGAGGTGACATCTGAAGAAATTTATAGAGGTGTAGATTCTGTGTAGTTACTGTGATAGGATTATCCAATGTGTCATGCAACTCCTAGAAAGAGGTGTTACTTGTGCGAGTTGCATGAATGAAGTGTTCTGAAACCGCCGTCTTCATTGATTACTCAGCAAGTCCAGTTGTTTTTAGATTTACCTATACTAGACAATCTTATCATATTTTCCCCCAGCACCTCCAGCTTTCCCATTTTACCAGTCACTCTTTGTATTTGCAAACATACATTTAATACTGGTACCATATTGCATAAATCACAGGTGGTCCTCCCTGTCCTTAACAGTACCCCCAACCATATCTCCTCCCCTATTTCCACTTCTTTTGCCCACTACCTTATCTAACCTCTCTTCCACGGAATCCTTTACCCAGTTTAAAATCTCCTTCAACCCTCTAGCCATCTTCTCCCCCAAAGCAGCTGCACATCATCATTGAGGTGCAGCCCATCCCTGGCAAAGAGCCTGTAGCTGATTGAGACATAAGTCCAGTTCTCCAAAAACCCACCTCCCTACACCAACCTCTCAGCCACGCATTAATCTCCCTAAGCTCCCGCTGACTTAACGTGGCACATGTAATACCTCTGAGAAAATTACCTTGTAAATCCTTGCCCTCAACTTTACATCTAGTATTTTAAAACCATTCTTGAGAGCTTTACCACCTCCCTTAACTTTTGTTATTGGTATGTGTACCAAGACCACCGGGTCTTCCTCAGCCCCTCCCAAAAAACTGTACACTTGTTCCACTACATGCCGAACCCTACCACCAGGCAAGCAGCATGTTCGGCATGATGGGTGCTCTGAGAGTCAGCCTGCTCCATACACGTCAGATCAGAGCTATCATCAGCATTTTTCAGCCAAAATGGTGAGTCTGTTGCTTTGGACAAGCTGTCCTTCTATCCTCTAGGTGGCCCTATGTGACTTAATATTGAGGTAAAGAAGTTAATAGGAATGAAGAGAAAGGCATTTATAAACTTCAAGTATGTGAGGACAGAAAGCTGCATTTAACTTATATTTAACTTACATTTCCCTCTTTCTTCTAATTAAGGGGGAGGGGTTAATCAGGTAAATTCTGAACAGGCTTTGTGTGCTCTGGTTGAAACCTTAAACTTGTGAAGGCAAAGTGAGTGTGGGGCTGCTAAGTGAGTGTTGCATGTGAATTAAGTGTTAAGCAGTGTTAAAAACCTTAAGGCGTTGGTGTTTGCTGTGCATGCTGGGTGCAAGGAGGGAGTAAGTGCAAATAACTGACTGCTGTGTGTTCTATGAGTTATCTGACTGAGAAAAACAGCTTTTTCTTTTCTCTCTTTGGGGTAAACTAGTTGATACATTAAGTGCATTTATTTTCTTTTTGTGTTTTAGCTTTAGAGGTCTAAGGGGAACATTTTTTAAAAAAAAAAAGTTAATAAGGGGTTATTTTACTGCTGGTAGCAAATAGCATTTTTTCCGTCTTTCCCTCTTTCTTCTAATTAAGGGGGAGGAGTTAATCAGGTAAATTCTGATCAGTCTTTGTGTGCTCTGGTTGAAACCTTAAACTTGTGAAGGCAAAGCGAGTGTGGGAGCTGCTAAGTGAGTGTTGCATGTGAATTAAGTGTTAAGCAGCGTTAAAAACCTTAAGGCGTTTAAAACCAAAAAGGCGTTTGTGAGGAATTACATTTGGGAGACTGTAAGTACCCAGTGTAAATATGAGTGGGTTTGCTGGTATTACTCAGTGTGTGTCTTGTCACATGTATGTGGTGTTGGAGCAGCAGTTCCATGAAGTATTTACATGTGAGAGATGTCTGTGGGTTTTCATCTTGGAATCTGAGCTGCAGACTCTAAGGGGTGAACTTGCAGCACTGAGAGCAGCGGCAAACGAGGAGAATGACAGGAGGCTCGCAGAGCAACCACTAGCAGGGGCTAGTGAAGTGGGGGGAGGAGATGGGGCAGTGGAGGCTAATGAGGGAGGAAGGTTTGTGACAGTCAAGAAGGGAAGTAGGGGACAGAAGGGTAGGGGGCTGGTCCACAGTTTGTCCAAAACAGCATATTCGTCGTTTTGGCTGAAGATGCTGGGGAGGAAAACTCTGAACTGGCGTGTATGGAGCAGGCTGACTCTTGGAGCACCCCAGGAGGCAGTGGCTCTAATACGGGTGGTGGGGGGAGTGCAAGGAAGGAAAGGCAGGTTCTAGTTATAAGGGATTCAATTATTAGAAAGGTGGATAGGGTAATCTGTTGCAAGGCCCCTACATGCCGAACAGTCTGCTGCTTGCCTGGTGCTAGGGTTCGGCATGTGGTGGAATGAGTGGACAGATTATTGGGAGGGGCTGGGGAAGACCCAGCGGTCTTGGTACACATAGGTATCAATGACAAAGTTAGAGGAGGTGGTGAAGTCCTCAAAAATGATTTTAAAAAACTAGGTGCAAAGGTGAGGACGAGGACTTCCAAAGTAATTTTCTCAGAGATATTACCTGAGCCACGAGCAACACTAAGGAGACAGCGGGAGCATAGGGAGATTAATGCTTGGCTGAAAGATTGGTGTAGGGAGGAGGGTTTGGGGTTTTTGGAGAACTGGACTGATTTCTCAGTCGGATACAGGCTCTTTGCTAGGGATGGGCTGCGCCTCAATGATGATGGGGCAGCTGTTTTGGGAGAGAAGATGGCTAGACGGTTGGAGGAGATTTTAAATTAGGTGTGGGGGGGGAGGGTTCAGTAAAAGATTCAGTGGAAGACAGGTTAGATGAGATAGTGGGCAAAGAAAGGGAAAATGGGGGAGGAGATTTGGCTGGGGGTACTGTTAAGGATAGGGAGGACCACATGTCATATGTTCAATATGGTACCAGTATTAAGTGTATGTTTACAAATGCAAGAAGTCGGACTGGTAAAATGGGAGAGCTGGAGCTGCTGGTGATGGAAGGAAAATATGATGTGATTGGTGTGGCCGAAACATGGCTGGGCAGTAAATATCAGTGGCTATACTTTGTTTCAGAGGGACAGAGGCAATAGAAAAGGAGGAGGGGTATGTCTGTATGTTAGGCAGGATTTAAAAGCTCATATAAAGGAGGAGGTTATGTTAGAAAATGAGGGGGCAGAAGTCGTATGGGTGGAGTTCTTCACCAATTGTAAAGAATCCAGCAAATTAATTGTAGGCGTATGCTATAGACCCCCTAATGTAAGTGAGGAGGTAGAGACAAAGCTCCTAATGCAAATAGAAAAGGCTGCTAGTTAAGGTAATGATAATGGGGGATTTTAATTTTTAATATTGACTGGAGCAAGCTAAAAACGCAGAACAGAAATGGTTGTCCTTTAAATTTATATTAAATCATTACTGTTCTCAATTTATTCCCTTAAGGACTAAATGTAGAAGCTCTAAGTATCATCCTGTGTGGCTTAATACAGAAGTAAAGAAGTTAATGGGAAAGAAGAGAAAGGCATTTAAAAACTACAAATCTGTAGGGACAGAAGCTGCATTTAATGAATATAAACACTGTAATAAATGTTCTAAATCAGCAATCCAGAAGGCTAAGAAAAGAAATGAAGAGTTAATTGCGGTGGAGGTGAAAACTAACCCTAAAAAGTTTTTTTAAATATATTACTAGTAAAAAGATGCAGGTTGAGAGTGTTGCTCCATTAAATAATGGTAACAGTATGGTTGTAACAGATACAGAAAAGGCAAATGTGTTAAATCAGTTATTTTCTTCAGTGTATACAATAGAGGAGTCTGGGTTCACAGGCTCACTTTATAACTGCACGAATGGTTCAGCTCAATCTAGTCAGTGGCTGACTCAGGATATGATTCAAAAAGCTTTAATACAAATTAATGTAAACAAGGCTCAAGGGCCTGATGGCATACACCCCCAGGTTCTAAGAGAGCTTAGTTCAGTTTTAGACCAGCCCTTATTTCTGATTTTCTCAGATTCATCTGGTATAGTGCCTATGGATTGGAGAAAAGCTGATGTTATTCCAATATTTAAAAAGGGATTACGATCTCAGCCTGGCAATTATAGGCCAGTAAGATTGACATCTGTAGTGGGCAAATTATTTGAAGGCTTGTTAAGGGATTACATTCAAAATTTTGTCCTAATGAATGGCATTATGAGCAACAATCAGCATGGCTTTATGAAGGATAGGTCATGTCAGACGAATTTGATTGCATTTTATGATGTGGTAAGTAAGATTCTGGACAGTGGGGGGGGGGGCAGTAGATGTGATCTATTTGGATTTTGCCAAAGCGCTTGATACTGTGCCCCACAAACTACTGCTTTCTAAACTAAGGTCTGTTGGGCTTAATGAAGTCGTTTGCACGTGGACGTGCTACAGGATCGGGTACAGAGGGTGGTTGTTAATGGGACATTCTCTACTTGGAGTAAGGTTCTTAGTGGGGTCCCCCAGGGCTCAGTATTGGGTCCACTTTTATTTAACTTGTTCATTAATGACTTAGGGGAGGGTGTTGTAAGTAATGTATCAGTGTTTGCAGATGACACAAAATTATCCAGCCCAATTAATTCCATCCAGGATGTTGCATCCTTGCAACATGATCTTGACAAACTGGCAATCTGGGCAGCTAGGTGGCAAATGAGATTCAATGTTGATAAATGTAAGGTCATGCACCTGGGATGTAAAAATATCCAAGCCACTTATACCCTTAATGGGACTGCACTAGGCGAATCCATTATGGAAAAGGACCTTGGAGTCCTTGTAGATGATAAACTTGGCTGTAGCAAGCAATGCCAGTCGGCAGCATCAAGGGCAAAAAAGGTCTTAAGCTGTATTAAAAGGGGCATAGAGTCAAGGGAGGAGGGGGTCATTCTTCCACTGTAAGCACTTGTAAGGCCCCATCTAGAATATGCCGTACAGTTTTGGTCTCCATCACTCAAACAGGACATTATTGTATTAGAGAGGGTACAGAGAAGGGCAACTAAACTGTTTCGGTAGCTGGTATGGAAAATCTTAGCTATGAGTAAAGACTGGCCAAATTGGGGATGTTCACGCTGGAGAAGAGCGTTTAAGGGGAGATATGATAACTATGTATAAATATATAAGTGGATAATGTAATAATCTCTCTAACGCTTTATTTACCAGTAGGTCTTTCCAGCTGACACAAGGTAACCTATTCCGATTAGAAGAAAAGAGGTTCCGCCTAAATATTCGGAAGGGGTTTTTTACAGTGAGAGCAGTAAAGATGTGGAATTCTCTCCCTGAATCAGTTGTACAGGCTGATACATTAGATAGCTTTAAGAAGGGGTTGGATGGCTTTTTAGCAAGTGAGGGAATACAGGGTTATGGGAAATAGCTCATAGTACAAGTTGATCCAGGGACTACCGTATATACTCGAGTATAAGCCGACCCGAGTATAAGCCGAGGTACCTAATTTTACCTACGAAAACTGGGACAATTTATTGACTCTAGTATAAGCCTAGACACAACTACAGCCCTGTCTCCCAGCAGCGCACATTCTGCCAAAGCGACCCCCCCAGCGATCAACTGGACTTCTTTGCAAAGTTGATGGTGACAGAGAATTGCCAAACGGATTACTGTGTGCATTGTCCCACTGTCCCACTACCATGTGCAGAGGGTGCTGTTTGATATTGCCATCACTGTTAATCTTTCGTATAACCAACAGAGGGCACTGTGTGATATTGCAGTCACTGTTAATCCTTCATATAACCAACAGAGGGCGCTGTGTGATATTGCAGTCACTGTTATTCTTTCATATAACCAACAGAGGGCGCTGTGTGATATTGCAGTCACTGTTATTCTTTCATATAACCAACAGAGGGCGCTGTGTGATAGTGCAGGCACTGTTAATCTTTCATATAACCAACAGATGGCACTGTGTGATATTGCAGTCACTGTTATTCTTTCATATAACCAACAGAGGGCACACTGTTATTCTTTCATATAACCAACAGAGGGTGCTGTGTGATATTGCAGTCACTGTTTATCTTTTATATAACCAACAGAGGGCGCACTGTTATTCTTTCATACAACCAACAGATGGCGCTGTGTGATATTGCAGTCACTGTTATTCTTTCATATAACCAACAGATGGCGCTGTGTGATATTGCAGTCACTGTTATTCTTTCATATAACCAACAGAGGGCGCACTGTTATTCTTTCATATAACCAACAGAGGGTGCTGTGTGATATTGCAGTCACTGTTTATCTTTTATATAACCAACAGAGGGCGCACTGTTATTCTTTCATACAACCAACAGATGGCGCTGTGTGATATTGCAGTCACTGTTATTCTTTCATATAACCAACAAAGGGCGCACTGTTATTCTTTCATATAACCAACAGAGGGCATTGTGGGATATTGCAGTCTCTCCCCAAGTGTACTGTTGGTATAGGAATGATTAAAAGTGACTGCAATCTTAGCTACTCGGGTCGGGTACCGCTGACCCGAGTATAAGCCGAGGTAGACTTTTTCAGCACATTTTGGATGCTGAAAAACTCGGCTTATACTCAGGTATATACGGTAGTCCCATTTTGGAGTAAGGAAGGAATTTTTTCCCCCTCTGAGGCAAATTGGAGAGGCTTCAGATGGGTTTTTTTGCCTTCCTCTGGATCAACTAGCAAATGGTTGAACTTGATGGACGTGTGTCTTTTTTCAACCTTACTTACTATGTTATATACAATAGAGGAGTCAGACTTCCAAGACCCACCTCAAAGCTGCACTGTTGGCTCATCTCAAGTCTGTGGGGACAGAAGCTGCATTTAACTTATATAAACACTATAATAAATGTTGTAAACCACCAATCCAAAAGGCAAAGATTTGAAATGAGGAGCGCATTTTGGCGGAGGCTAAGATATACCCCCAAAGTTTTTTAAGCATATTAATAGTAAATACATGCATGTTGAGTGTATTGCCCCTTTATATAATGGTACCAGTATGGTGGTAACAGATACAGAAAAGGCAAATGTGCATAATCAGTTATTTTCTTCAGTGTATACAATAGAGGAGTCAGAGTTTTTCCCGAACCGCACTCACCCTTATAAAGGGATTATGATCTCAGCCTGGCAATTATAGGCATGTAAATTTGACATCTGATGTGGGCAAATTATTTGGAGGCTTGTTAAGGGATTACATTCATAATTTTGTCCAAGTGAATGGCATTATGAGCTGGTCCTTCCATCTGACAAGAGGGCACAACACTCATTCCAATTAGAAGAGAGGAGGTTCTGTCCAAATATTTGGAAGTGAGGGAATACATGGCTATGGAAGATGCGATGGTGCCGTAGAGTTAAAAGTCAGACTTAAACACAACAAAAAACAAAAACTTTTTTTTCATTCTACTGTGAATGTGTTGGCCACTGGATTCTGAATAAAGAAGGAGGGAGGAAGAGGCTCACCCGCACGTGCCAAAGGCAGGTGCACTTCTCTACTAACAGGAGCACAGGCCCTAACATTTGGCACCCCACCATTGATTGAAGCTTTCGTTCTCCTTTAAGAGTAAACAAGATAAGAATATTATGCTAAGACAGAGGCGTGCTGGGTCATGTTGCATTGCCATCCAAGGCCCAGGAAGCCCCCACTGATGACTAGATCACTGCCCCTACCCCACTGCACTCTAGAAAGCTGTCTCTGTTGCCAAACACTATTTCCAGCCCTAAGGCAGAACATACAAATCCAATTAAATTTCAAAATTACAGCGATGTGAAAAAGTATTTGTGCTGTTCCTGATTTCCTTTTATTGAATATTTGTCACACTAAGGGCAGATTGATCAAGGGTCAAATTGAAAATTTTAATTTTTAAATTCGATTTTCAAATTTATTTTAGTGTAATTCAACTAAACAATAGTCCAAATTTGATTTGAGTTTAAAAAAAAATTTAAAATTAGAATTTTTAAATTTATCATGTACTGTCCTTTAAGAATTCAAATGTGACTATTTGCCATCTAAAACCTGCCGAATTGGTGTTTAGCCTATGGGCGTCCTCCTACAATCAATTTAGAGTCGGTTATTTTTTTTGGTGAAAAAAATCAATCAAATTCGATTAGAATTCAATTCAATAGGTTCTAAATACTTGGTATGCGGTTAAGGCTAACCGGCACCTCAGCAACCCATTATCGATACTGGCGCCCATCTCTATTTTCAGTGAGGTGATACCGGATTTGTACTTGCAGCCGTGGCAACAACAAAGTATCACAAAGATTGGGGACCTCTATGATCACAATGGACTGAAACTCTTTTCCAACCTGAAAACGCAATATGAACTACCGGACGCCCAACTGTATACCTTCCTTCGGCTACAACACTACTTACGAACAAACAAATGGCTGAGCGCACATCAACCAACCAGATTTGAAGTAAAGTGCTGGAATCCCATGAGAACCAAGAAGGGTGCTACTACCATCTATAACATTCTGATACAAAGCATTACAGGCCAACCACTGTCGGCTAAGGAAGCATGGGAAAGAGACCTGAACATGTCAATAGATGCGGAGACATGGGAATACCGGTTCAGGCAAACCTCCAAATTCTCTAGGGCGCTCAATCACCATGAACTAACCGCAAAAATAATGTACCGCTGGTACATGACCCCGGAGAGAATACATAAAGCCTTCCCCATGGTCCCAAATAACTGCTGGAGATGCCAATCTGGAGTCGGAACCATGTTCCACATGTGGTGGGCTTGTCCCATTGCACAAACTTACTGGACCACAGTCAACAATCTTATTACAGAAACCACGGGAATATCCCATATACTGGTACCAGAAATGGTCTTATTGGGTCTCTTTACGCAGAACATGGATAAAAACGAGAAAAGGGCTACCACCCAAATACTATTGGCCAGCAGAAGTTTACTAGCAAAAAACTGGAAGAAGCCCAAATTACCTACAGTTCAGGAAGTAAAACAAGAAGTGGATCGCATACAGCTGTACGAAAGGAATGTCCTGTGGACCATCTGACTAAAGTTGTCATCGGCCTGGGTTCCGGTCCAAAAAGAACGTTTGCTTACCTTTTTTTTTTTTCATGTAGTCGATTCGTTTGCCAGTTCTCCCTACATGATCCCTCCCTCCTCCCTCCCCCTCTTCCCTACTTTCTTCTCTTTCGTTTCTTTTCCTTTCCCCTTTCTAATCTATGACAAGAATGTTGTCACAAATACCTGAAAATTGTTAATAAAAAAAAAAAAAAAAAAAAAATAGGTCAATCCTATTCACACAAATTTAAAAAATTCAAATTCTTTAATACATTTTGATTGGTAATTTTTTTTAAATTTCAAGTTTATGGGAGTTTATAAACTCCCATAAACTCTAAATTCGACCCTTGATAAATATGCCCCTAAATGTTTTCTGTTCATTACACAAAATTGAATATTAAATAAAAGCAGTTAACAGTTTTTCAAGGGACATGGAAAGCCCTTGGCTAATATTTTAGTATTCAGGCAGCATTTTCCATCAACAATACTATTGCAGCAAAATTCTAAAAAAAATTCCTGTGCTGTAACTTAGTTTCGCAGCACATTTGCAGCTTTTCCCCTTCATGTGACTATGTCATCAATGACCCATGAATTCATGTCCTTTCACGTCTATAAACTAGCTGCAAATCAAACATGCTGGTTGCAGTAGGACCAGCATGTAGCAATAAATAGCTGTCTGTGCTATTTTTTTAATTATGACTATTGCCTTCAAAGTCCAAATCTCTTGTAGAGCAAGGATTTGCATGCTCACAAGGTATTCACTCATACCTGTGGACAACTTACAGAACCCACTTCTCTTTCAAAAGAAAGGATTTTCAGAGTTACATAACTCCTTCTCCCTATGCACATTTGCAGCTAGTTAAAATAGCCACCAAATATAAAGATATTTAAAGGCAGGCAATAATCATTTTGCAGGTGAAGTAATCTCGGATAACTGGACTGTATTTCATGAATGTAGTATCGTCGGAACAAGGAACACAGTAATCCAACACCAGAAATAATCGTCCCCTTAAACGTAATAACTGGTAGCACCAAATTTAGCAGCAATATTTTCTACAAAAATTTTCCTGTAGCTTAATATCAGGCTTTGTCAACACTTCTGAGGAATTTTACCCAACTCTTCTTTTCAGAACTGCTTTAATTCAGTCACATAGGTAAGTTCACTACTCATTTTAGGTCATGCCATATCTGCATTGGGTTCAAATCAGCACTGCAACTAGACCATTCCAAATCTTTTGCTTCTCTTCGGACACTGAGATCCAGCTTCTGATCAAGGAGAGATGACTGGACATTTTTCTTGAAGAATCTTTTGGTTCAGGGCACAATTAATTGCTCTTTTAATAATAAGTTGTCCAGGTCCAAAGGCAGCAAACTGTAGTTATTGTAATTTAATCACATTAACTACTTTGTCCAGATCCCCCTGAAAACAGTGCAACCCTATTAGTTGCTCAGTTTGTAATTGTTCTATTCTCTTTAGCTTACTATAGTGCATTATTTTATTAGTAATCAATTTGCATGCTGTATACTTCTTTGGCTACAGCCACAGCATTTGTATGTAAAGTGCAAAGGGATCAAGCAAGTGATAACCCTAACAAAATATATAAAAAAAATCCACAAGTTAAACTCTACATAAGAGACTGATACCCCTCTATAATCTGCCGCAACACCCCTAATCTAGAAGAGGCTTACCTCCGGAGCCTCCGACGGACCCGTCGCAGCTGGAACTGGATCTCTGGCTGCCTGCAAAGGCGAGATCCGTTTGATGCCTATTAAAGAGACGGAAGCCCGGCCTCTAGTAGCAGTGTAACGCCGCAATGCGGGCGGGTGATAACTAGGCCCTGCTAGATACCATACATGTGCAGGGACTTTGCTGGCTGCCAGGGGTAAGTGTGCACGGCCCCCGGGTGCGCCCCTACTACCCAGCTGCTTATCATCTGAGCTGCAACTTACAAGCACGCAATCATACACCCATGACTGCATAGGCTGCTCGCATCTCCCCCAGCACTAAGGCTGGAAGTGCTACAAGGGAAGGAGAACTAGAGACTCCCTATATTGCTGCAGGCTGAGCACAATTAAAGGGATAATTCACAGGCCTATTGCAATAGCTCAACACTTCCTACCCCTGTATTAAATCTACCACTGACAATAATTACCTGGCTTGTGAGGAGAGCAAGTTATTATAGATAATAACCAGCTGAACCTGCAACAGGGTTTATGCCTGTACAAAACACAGATCCAGCAGCAAATCTAATCATAGATGGGAAGCCAAACCCACTAACCATGGAATTCTCTGTTAACCCTCTGAATATATAAGACAGTGCATATATAACACACGTAATCTATACACGCGAAGTGTGTGCCAACCAATACTTTACTCAGAGCATCGCTGCCTATGTGCTATTGGAAAGTCAGATAGAAACGAACAAATACTGGAACAATATTGCCCTACAGCTCTTCACATGGGGAAACACTCTCAAAAAACCAGGGCAGAGGCAGCAGCCCGCCTGGAAAGGTTGGCCCACTCTCAGCCGCCTCTTCCAGAGGGGGAACCCGAACCCTCTCCGCCACCATACCCCCCTCCTCCACAGCTGTCTCAGGAAGCTCCAGAACCAACCATGAGTGAGCTCCTTGGGGCTATAATGGAGAGTCGCACCACCTCAACTGCGCAATTGGAGGCAATTAAAGTTGATCTATCTCTGCTGCGCCAAGATATGCAAAATATCCGCAAACGCACCATGGCAGTGGAAAAAAAGAGTATCTGATGTGAAAGACTTAATCCCACCTATGCAGAAAGACATTCGAGATATTAAAACTCAGCTCAAACAAGTGTTGGATAAAACTGACGAAAACAGATTACACAGAAATAATATCCAGATTATTGGCCTTCCTGAATGGATAGAAGGGCAACATCCTGAAACCTTCATTGAAAAATGGCTGCAGGATACATTGGGCGCAGATACAGTACCTTCACCCCGCTTTTTGCAGTGGAGAGAGCACATTGAGTTCTTACAAGAGCCCTCCATCTGGGATGCCCCACCGCGGCCATTTCTTCTAAAGCTACTACATTACAGAGATGCGGCTAGAGTAAAAGGGCCTATTGTATACAATGGAGCAACAGTATCTCTATACCCTGATTTCTCCCTTGCAATCCAAAAGCAGAGAGCCACCTTTGTAGCAGTAAAGAGGCGTTTGAGAGATGCCAATATCTCCTATCCAAGATAATCCAAGATAATCCAAGATGGTGATCTGGTGCTATTTCTCACTACACCAACAGAGGCAGAGGATTGGCTGACTCGCAAAAGGGATAAGACATTCCCCACCAAGAGAGAGGAGAACCCCTCCTAATAGTCCTCAGTAGGATACAATATCGTTACGGCAATGAGGATGATCCCCCGGGTCTCAATAGACAATCCACAGTGGTTACAAGGAAGGTAACTTTACAATTTACACTCACAATACCTACTTCTTATTCCTTACGGACTATCTTAAACTAGCCCCGTCTCAACGCTTTATGGCTTTACAGGCACACAAAGGGACTCTAAAACGGAGCCCTAATAATTTGATAAAGAGCCCACTCTTGGACACTGAGTGGAACACCTGCATTTATCTTTGGACTACCTATGTTAATACTGTTTAATGAACAGGCAGCACAGTTCATATTATAATGGTTGATATAAAGCACACATATATGATGATTTGGTTGCATGTTCCCCCAATTTAACCTGCTTCTGCAGAATATGTTACAGGGTACAAGACCTGCCCAGGTTTGGAGGGAGGGTAAGGGTAAGGGAGTTGTGTTAGGTTTTTTGTTTGTCTATTGGTTTTGTTATGTCAATATGCCGAAATCTTATGCATTGTTGATTGATACACTGTACAGCCCTTACTATAACAGTGACACAAGGGAAAATTTACATGCCTACGCTTATTCCTCATTTAAGCATACCAAATCCTCCGCCACTTCCTATATTTGGCTGATCCATGGCTGACATTACGCGAACTTCCTGGAACATCCGGGGATTAAATTATAAATTTAAGAGAGCACAAATGTTTAATAACCTTAAAAGGCATCCTCCATCCATACTCCTACTTCAAGAAACTCACCTGAAGGGCCAAAAAATACTAGCCTTAAGGAGACATTGGGTGGGTCAGGCTTACCATTCTACCTACTCAACATATGCTAGGGGGGTCTCGATCTTGGTAAAGAAGTCACTCCAATTTAATTTACTTACTCTTAAAACAGATTACTATGGTAGATTTGTTATCATTCATTGCACAATAGCCAATTTTTTTACAACTGTTAATCAAATTGTGGTAAGGTTTATATGGGGAGGTAAAAACCCCAGGTTGGCTTGGCGGAAACTCACCCCTGCCACAAAAGATGGGGGGCTGGACTTGCCAGATTTATACCTATACTATTTAGCCAGCCAATTGCACTATGTTAAATGGTGGTTCGAACCTGATCCCTATAACCCCAATACAACACTTCAGGCACTGGCTATAGGGTCATGAGAAGGACTCAGACCTTCCGTATAGAGCAACCACAGACCATGACAAACTCCCAGCGGTTATGACAACCCCAAGGAAGGCCTGGACTTTGGCTCTCAAGCTGTATCCACAGAGTTCCCCCATTTTAACACCCAATGCTCCGTTATGGGCTAACTCCCGCCTTCCCCAGTTCCATAAATTCCCTGATTTTCCCTACTGGCCACGTAAACATATTAGACGATTACAGGATATGCTAGACGGTGCCAAGTTTGGCTCATATGAATTCTTTAAAGAAAAACTTGCGGAGCCCAATCTGTCTCACTTTAGTTTCCAGCTGAGGCAAGTCTTTCTAGCACAGTTTGGAGGATCTGAAATACAGACCTCACAATCACAATTTGAAGCTGTGCTATGGTCTCCCACTGTAACCAAACTTACCTCCACTTTATACAAGACATTGTTACAAATGTGCCCCCCCCATTTAAGGCAGCATATCAAAAATGGCTAGCCAACATCCCAGACCTCTAGAAGAAGAGTGGGAGGAAGCTACAGATAAAGGTTATACTCATCTCTATTCTATAGTGTACTTTAAATATGCTTCATCAATTCTATATCACCCCTGTGCGACTTAAAGCCATGGGAAATAACCCAAATGCTAGATGTCATAGGTGTGGGGCTGAAGGAGCCACCTTTTTGCACATGGCTTGGTCGTGTCCACCAGTCTCCAAGTTTTGGACCGAAGTCATGGATATCTTAGCAGATAAACTGGATTTCCCTAGGCTGCTGACCCACAGGTGTGCATATTAGGAGTCATAGATGAAATCATATACACTAATCATGCCAGGGTTAGATACTGAACACTGTTGTACTATGCTAAGAAAGTAATTGCTATGGCATGGATGGGTCCTCAGCTGCCCTCGGTCCAAAACTGGATAACGTTGGTGAATCAGAATTTGCCTCTCATTAAACTCACCTTACTAGCCAGAGGCTCATTGAAAAGATTTGAGAAAATATGGAGTCCATGGGTAGAAGCGGGGCTTGGGGGTCAGGGCTCCCGAACATAAAAGAAATGTATCTTAATACTATTAAAGGTAGAAATCCCTATTTAGAACTTGGTGTTACTGTCCAATATGTTGATGATAGGAATATCGGAGGCAATACTCACATCTTACTGTACAACAGTTTAAACTCTATTTTCGAGCTTGAGTGTATCATTCAAATAACTAAGTTCATCTGTACATATATGTTGTATTCCGAGCTCTGTAATGGTAACTCAACTGCTTTTACGGCATATATTTTGTTTTATGTTTAATGTGTTATAAAACAATAAAATTTTACCTTTAAAAAAAAAAAATCCACAAATTGCAGGTCTAATAACCCAAAACCATGGGAATACCTTGGGTGATCTATAAATTAAGAATAAGCATGTCATAGCGCTTGGAGATTTAATTGTTGTGACATTGCGTTCTTCTGATCCAAACACTTGTTTCTCAATCTCAAATAATTATCAAAAAATGACAATGCCATTTTTGTTTACAGTGTTTACATGTTTAGCACTAAAATACATCGTCATATTTAATTTACATATCACCTGGGATTTGGTCATTTAATTCTTTTCATTTTAGAAAAAACTTACCTTGACCAGTCTGGCACCTTCGCCCACTTTCAAAAGAAAAGAGGTTAGAGTCATATCCATAACGGCGTAAACAAAGGTATGGCCATCTTACAGCATCACGTTTTCGAGTGTGAAGGACCAGTTCAGTTTGTGTTAGTTCCATGACCCCTGAGCCCAACTCTGTTCCCTCATCATCCACATTGGTGACCTGCAAGACAAAATCACTCATAGTTATATAACACATGTATTAGGAGAGTGATGGGTAGCACCTTCCATTGATTGAGATATAAAAACACATTAGTGGTGTGCAGGGTCAAATAATATATGAATAGGTCAAAGAAGAGAAAGTATGGCCCATAGGTTGTCAAACTGTCAAACATGGTCTGCATGAGAGTATTATTATTGCACTTAGTAGATCTAAGAATCAGCACCCCCACACCAATATTATGCACATGTGTGTTTGTGTTTCAACACCGCACCGCATTCCCCCCAGATATTTCCTTTAGTGTGCTTGAATATCATTCAACTAAGTTCAATGCTAATACTCTCATGCAGACCATGTTTGACAGCACTCTTTCACACACTGGCATTGACACAACCACATGATATAACTTAATTTTGCTTAATAGGAGAACAAATTGTATTAACTGAGACTATTAATCTAGATACAATTTAACTCTCTGTACTCCGTCTACAAGATAATGACCCTTGAGTCGGGCACAATCCAAGGCAGAATATCAGAATATAGTTTATTAGCAGCTACAAAACACTACATGTTTCGGGCCTCAAACGCCATTTATCAAGAAAAGAAGCAGATGAAAAGATCTTCTCGCACTCCCTGGCCTTCGTGTTGATTGCGCGGTGACGGAGGGGTCGGCACCCTCCAACATCAAATGGGTAAGAAATCACTGGCACTCAAAGGGCAGGTGCAAGCAGGGACAAGCCCTTGCGTTTATTCACAGAAAAAGCAACGTTTTGGGGTCAGACCCCTTTATCAAGCATGATGCTTGATAAAGGGGTCTGACCCCAAAACGTTGCTTTTTCTGTGAATAAATGCAAGGGCTTGTCCCTGCTTGCACCTGCCCTTTGAGTGCCAGTGATTTCTTACCCATTAGAGGAAAGAAGCACCATTGCATTCAAAAACTGGGCAGTGCGCTGAAGTAATCCAGTATAGTGACCCTTGAGTCGGGACAGCTTTTTCCTCCTAATCTCTTATTAATTTACTATGATTTTTGGAATTTATTTTAAAGTATAAGTAAAGGTTAAGTTTTACTTCATATCAAGGTGGGAAGATTGATACAGTGGGAGGGTGCAAATATTCTTTTGACCTATAGTTACATAACACAGTAACACAGTGCCAAAGGACACACTTCTATCAACTTCAGATTTTTTGGTATAAATGAAAACTCAGTTCATCTAACTAGGCCAGACCCTGAACCAGCTGTAAACTAAGAGTTAATTGCAGTAATTTTGTATTTTCACTGCTCTTACTGTAAAAAAAAAAACAACAACTTTCACATTTTAAGATGGAACATCCATTCTTCTGATCTCAGTGGATGCCCTTCTGTCTGCTAGAAGGATGTTATGTGCATAAATGATCAGAGAGTTTATTATATGGTTCCCTTATATATTTATACATAACCCCACTTACGCACCTCTTCTCTAGCATAAACAATCCAAGTTCAGCAACAATCCAAGTTCCTAATAACTGATACCTGCCATACACTTTATCATCTTAGGAAAAGTACAAAAAAAAAGCCACTATTTTATTACTATGGTTTTTAAAGGAGAACTAAAACTATAGAAGTAGGGCTAAAATGTTGTACATTATGTTTTGGGCTTCTATACCAGCCCAAGGTAACCACAGCCCTTTAGCAGTGAAGATCTGTGCCTCCAAATATGCCCCAGTATCTTCATATCTTCTTTTCTGATGATTCATTGCACATGCTCTCTGCTACTGTCAGTTACTAAGCTTAGGGGGCGACAAACAATACTGAATATAAATACTATAAATATCAGAATATAAGGGTGATTCATAAATAATTCAGATTATTGGCACATGGCTCAGAAACCAGCACAATTAGGATGATAATTTAATAATCAGCCTGTTGCTTCAGCTTATATGACAGGCAACCCTCATTTTCTGCTTCATGATTTGCAACGACCCCTAAGCTTGGCTTCTCAACAGCTGTTCAAAGCACACTGAGCATGTGCGTGTCACCGACACTCCTAACAAAATTCCCAATGGGAAACTCTTATGACATCTTTGAAGGCCTGCATCATTACTACAGGTATAGGATCCCTTATCCGGAAACCCGATATCCAGAAAGCTCCGAATTACGGAATGGCTGTCTCCCATAGACTCCATTTTATCCAAATAATCCAAATTTTTAAAAATGATTTCCTTTTCGTCTGTAATAATAAAACAGTAGCTTGTACTTGATCCCAATTAAGATATAATTAATCATTAATAGAAGCAAAATCAGCCTATTGGGTTTATTTAATGTTTAAATGAATTTCTAGTAGACTTAAGGCATGAAGACCCAAATTATGGAAAGATCCGTTATCCAGAAAACCATTTGTGAAAATACAAAATTCTATATATTTTTTTATACAATAGAGAAATAATTCAAAAGTAGTCCATTATGTATTGCCTTGTGTTAAACTAAATAAAAATTAAACAAAATCACAGTATCACTGTAAAAATGACAGTCTACCTATTTAACTGCAACAATAGCTGCAATTCTGATTTCACCTTTGTGGTCCAGGCCAGCTAAGAATATGCACTTGTGCTGCTAATTTGCAGAGGATAGCAGAGATAGGTACAGCAGCACATGTATATTATAATAGATGGCAGTCCGTAGTATGCCTACTTTCATAAAGCCTTTTTCTCAATTGAGATCCAGCACCTACAAAATAAATTTCATTTGGGCTCATTTACTAATGTAGCACTATAGTAAATTGTGTGTATCGTACACCACTATTGAGCTCCACTCCCAATAAATGTGCCCCGGATGAGACCTGTAATCTTAGGGAGTGAGCCCTCGCAACGGTGTGGAGGCAGGGTGTAGTGCAACTGTAACTGGATACAGGGTTTAATAATTGGGCGCCAGTGGTTCTTATAACTTAAACATGAACTGATTTATTGAACATACACAATCCTCAGTGGAGTATACAATAGAGCATGACAGGATTTGGTATCACATTGAATAAGCAATACTCACAGCACCATATGGTCAATATTAGTCCCCACAGGCAAGAGGACGTGCTCAGCAGCAATAAAGGTACAACCAGCTTTCAGCCTTTCCCTAAGTGGAAGCTGAGGGGAATCTATCTACCCTGTTCCTATAGACTTAGTCCCTACTTCTGGGCTATTAGTACCCGGGATCTTAATCCCTCTGACTCTCCTCGTCGGAGCCTGGAGCTGCTCAACTAAATAACCTGTCTAACCTGTCTATCTATCTCCTAGAGTGACCTATAATGGTGAGTAGCCTATTCTTACTAATCCTAAAATACTCAGGTTCCACACAGACTCAGCCTGTTAGCTCAGGCTAGAGCCAGCACAAAATGGACACTGAAAAAAAAAATGGCTTCAGAGCAGAAAGATCAAATAGTACCCCTCCCAACTGTATTTTAGGACCCAAATAGGTGTCCATAACATTGAGGGACTGCCTGCACAAAATACTAGGGGTGGCTATTTTACACATCCCTACATTCTCCCCCTGGTGAATTCCTTACGTCCCGGCAAGGAACATATTCAAATAACAACACACAAAAATACATTGCAACCTTGACCTGTTATGGCATTACTGTATGGTTAACATCCGTTTCAGTAGCCTCTCCATAGGTCTACCAGGGAACAATGGTTAACCTGCAAAGTAAACAGTTAAACATATCATACCAGGCTTATTGGGTTAATAACACACAGGTATATCAACAAGTCCAGTATGAGCACCAATTATATTCATAGCAGGGAAAGATAGATCAGAATAACAAGGCACCGCATAGCAGGGTCTACCCAGAGTATCATAAGTAAAATATGAAGGAGGCCTCCTAATTCGATCCCCTCTCCTTACTTCCTCAGGAACCATCATGACAGGAGTAGGCCCCGCATTTACCAATGAACCAGTGTCAGGGGAATGTCCATTATCCTCTCCTGAACAAAATGGGGAAGCCTGAGCATCCAATCCACCTCTTTGAGGTAAAACAACACTGTCTCCAACTGACTCACTGGGAGCCACCGGATCTTCTGAGGGTAAAAACCAGTCATTGTTCACACTTTCTTCCAATTCGCTCCCATTGGAAACATCATTGGTGTCACACACAGGATCCATCTCGTCACCCACAGGAGGAACCTGTGGTATAGGAAGCAAATGATTTTGATGCCATGCCTTAATCCGCCCCTCAGAGCCACGAATTTGGTAAACAGGGATCCCCGGCAATTTGCTTATCCCCTCAAACACTTCCTTCCTCCATTTGTCAGCCAATTTATGTTTAGCAGTAGGCCCCAAATTTCGCAGCAGAACTTTATCGCCCGGTACCAATTCACGGTATCGTACCTTGGCATCAAAACGTCTTTTATTTCCAGCATTTATTTTAGCAGCATTTTCCTCAGCCAAAGAATAGGCCTCCTGTAAGCTAGCTCGAAGACGAGCCACATATTGATAATGCTCTTTGCATCCAACTCTGTCAGACGATATTCCTGCTTGTACATCAATAGGAAGTCGAGCTTCTCTCCCGAACATTAAAAAATAGGGGGAAAATCCTGTAGACTCATGCCGAGTACAATTATATGCGTGAACCAGTGCACTCACATGACGAATCCAAGAGGACTTAGCAGTGGCAGGCAGTGTTCCCAACATGTCCAACAGGGTTCTATTGAACCGTTCAGGTAAAGCATCTCCCTCAGGATGGTAAGGGGTAGTACGACTCTTCGCTATATTCAACATTCCTAACAGCTCCTTGATCAACCGACTTTCAAAATCTCGCCCTTGGTCAGAGTGAAGTCGATTTGGCAAACCATAATGAACAAAGAATTTCTCCCACAAAGTCTTAGCCACTGTAGCAGCTTTCTGGTCTTTGGTAGGGTAAGCCTGAGCATAACGAGTGTAATGATCAGTTACAACCAGTACATTTCTTGTCCCACTGGTATCATTATCAATACACAAAAAGTCCATGCAGACCAAATCCAGAGGACCAACACTCTTTAAGTGCTCCATGGGTGCAGCCCGAGTAGGCAACGTTTTTCTTTGCAAACAGGGAACACATCTTCGACAATACTCTGTAACAGCATCCCTCATTTTAGGCCAAAAAAACGGTCTTGTACTAGGCCATACGTTTTTTCAACGCTTAGATGCCCATGCTGATCATGTAGACTTCTCAATGCAATTTTTCTATAACTTTGAGGACACACTCCTACCAGTGTGATCATGATATAGCTGTACCCTATAAAGGAGACCATCAATAATTCTCAGCTTATCCCATTCTCTCAAGAAGGAACTACTCTCCTTCGGTATTTCTCTCTTTATATACTCAGGTTCTTTCTTGATAACAGATTCTCTCACATGTCGAATCACTGGATCTTTCTTTTGTAGTTGAATCATATCTTTTCTTCCTAGTCGAAGAGAATCATGCACCCCTAATGCAGTAGGATAACTATACATAGCAGGAATACAATCTTTTCCAGCCCCAAGAGAGTCCACCACTCGTAGCTCAGAGAAAGCTATGTGTTGTCCTTGCACTGCCGCTGTGGCACAGTGAGCGGCAATAGCCAAACTGGGAATCTCTTCCCATTCATCCTCATCCGGTTGCTGAGGTAGCCCAGGGCGACGGGAAAGAGCATCTGCACCCACATTCTTAGGTCCCGGCTTGTATTTCAATGAGAACTGATAATTTGTTAAAGCAGCCAACCATCGGTGCCCTGCAGCATCCAATTTGGCAGTGGTTAAAATGTAGGTCAGCGGGTTATTATCAGTCCTTACCTCAAACTGTGCTCCATATAGATAATCATGCAGTTTCTCAGTAATGGCCCACTTTAGAGCCAAAAACTCCAATTTATGCACAGGATAATTCTTCTCAGTGCTGCTGATACTCCGACTGACATAGGCCACTGGTTTCAAACCTTCAGGATATTCCTGGTGGAGTATTCCCCCTAAACCTTCATAGCTTGCGTCTACATGCAAAACATAAGGTTTCTGTGGATCAGCATAGGCCAGCACAGGAGCTTCAGTGAGCTTTTTCATGGGAATTTGATAATCCCCCGACCTCAAATCCATCACCGAAAACCAAGCACTGCCATGTAATGCATCAAGCGCCTTATCAATACGAGGTAGTGTATACTGATCGGGTATAGTGCGTCGGTTAAGGGTTCGATAATCCACACACAGCCGAACACTGCCATTCTTCTTCCGTACTATCACAATTGGAGAGGCATAGGGACTGCGAGATTCTACAATTATCTTCTGATCCTGCAACATATTTAGATAATTCCGGACATCCTCTAAATCTCTAGGAGGAATCCGCCTGGACCTCTCTCGGAAAGGAGTAGCATCACTCAACCGTATTCGGTGTTCAGCATGCCTAGCACATCCCATGTTCATGTCATCCACAGAGAACACATCACTGTATGATGCTAGTCGCCCTTCTAGCTTTCTTCGATGTTCTGGAGGATCTTCACCTTCTTCCAGATGGAAAGCCAGTTTAGTGTCGGGTGACCCCATTTGAACAGGGCACGAATCTACACACTCCACGGGATAACAGTATGCCACTGTACGCCAGGCAGGTATCACCACCGAGTGAGAAGTGATATTCTTGACAGTGACCACATCTGTTCGAGGGCACCTATAGCGATAGTCTTTCCTCTCAGGAACTATCTCCCATCCATTCAAATCAGCTTCTACCGGGTTGGTTTCCAACAAGTAAAAACTACCACAAGTAGCAGGCACAATCTTCACATATACTTTAAGGCTGTAGACTCCCCCTGGTGGAATCTCCACAGGATGCCACGGATTTCCTACACAACCTCCCGGCAACTCTGGGTTGGAAGTCTGGCAAAATTTAGACACTTCCGGAACTCCAGGTACAGCATTTGAAGTAGTTGCAGCCTTAGGCTGAAAAAGACTCAAAAAGGCCTCCTCCACCACGTTCACATTGGAGCCTAAAATCACCGGGATGGTCTCTCTACCTCCCGATGGAGGACCCACATATGCAGTCACTGAAACCGGTTCATCTCGCTCCCCCATTACTCCAGGAATGTGTAATAATACGTTTACACTCCCATCCATATAGGTGGGGTGCTGTCCTACCCCAAATACAGGTATAGCTCCTACAGGCTGCAATGGTAAATGGCTTAGATATATCTTTGGTAGAAGGGACGGTGAATGATGGTCAATTGTGAACCCGTATCAAACAAAGCAGTGGCCGGAACATCATTAACCACCAGTTCAAAAGTGCAACGTCGGCGTACTCCTGGAAGACAAAGAGAACCCATCTTCTGGGGTGAATATCCAGGCTTCTTGGATAGTTGCCCCGTGTTACTCTGTAAGTGTCCACCATCCTCAGGCATGGGACACTCCTGCACACGGTGTCCCAGGTGTCCACATCGGAAACACTTTGGGGAAGAGACTGCATTCCGAGACAAAAAGAGCCTCCGGCGCGGTTCCCTGGAAACTTCTTTCCCGACAGTGACTTTTCGAACACCTCTCATCGGTGCCACAGGGAATTTTGCACTAGGACCGTCTTCTCTGGAGGTATCAGCGGTCGCATAATGTAATTCAGCCTCCAACTCTTTCACCGTAAGCATAAGATCTCCAAAAGTGGGAGGTGGACCATGCCGGTATTTTATCCTTAATATAGTAGACACCGACTGTTCCTCACGCAGGCTACATAAAAGCTGATCCCTCATCTTATCTTCAACTTCTCCTCGGGTGATTATATTCTTCTGCACCATTTTGCACAATATATCATATAAGCGCTGCACAAAAACAGAAACTTCCTCCATCTCCCTTTGTCTCAAACTGTCGAATTTTTGTAACCAGACATGAGGATGATCACATGTCCCATATACATCCTCCAGGGCTTTCAAGCACTTCCTAGCGGTGACTGTATCCTGCCCCATACGAAACATCCTAACCACTCTGCTAGCCGGAGGCCGTAGATTTTCAACCAATCGAATCCGCTTGTCATTCTCTGAACACAGACACTCCTCCAGCTTCTGCTCTGCTGTTTCTTGCCATTCGTCAAAACCTAGCTCTCCCTCTGGCACGGGAATCATTCCGGAAAACACTTTTAACTTTGGGTACTTAGTCCCCGTGAAGACCAGGGTGGGTTGAGCAGGTTGAGGAGAGGGATAACTGGGAACTGCCGTTGCTGGAGGGATAGCACCATGCACTGTCAAACCAGAGACCTCTGGTTCAGGTTTTACCTTGCCTTCAACCTGAAACACGTTACCACACTCTGGGTATATCACTTTGCAACCATTTGGGAACGATCCAGCCGGATGGAGCCTCGTTGGTCTCTCTCCTTGACGTATTTCCTGAGGAGCTTTATATAAAAACAACCGGCTATTTAGCACTCTAGAGCGGCCCTCAGCCACTAATCGACTCCCCTTGCATAATGGTTCCTCCTTCATCACCTCCTGAAGCCCGCTCTAACCGCTGGGCCTACGCCGTCTACAGCAAAAATGCCGACAGCGTCTACAGCTTTCTAGGCAGCCCATGCGGACACTTCTTTAGGCTGGATCTGATCCATGTTACTAACAGTACTTTCAAACGCCATAGGTACGTGGGTTTTAAGAACCACAGAAAAACCCACTATCGCTACTGGCCTTTTTCCTGTTGAGTCCGCACCTGTAGCGCCTGTCACACTAGGCTGCAGTGCGGTGTTACAGTTTAGCCCCTCGAGCCCCACGTACTGGGCGCCAAAATGTAGTGCTATAGTAAATTGTGTGTATCGTACACCACTATTGAGCTCCACTCCCAATAAATGTGCCCCGGATGAGACCTGTAATCTTAGGGAGTGAGCCCTCGCAACGGTGTGGAGGCAGGGTGTAGTGCAACTGTAACTGGATACAGGGTTTAATAATTGGGCGCCAGTGGTTCTTATAACTTAAACATGAACTGATTTATTGAACATACACAATCCTCAGTGGAGTATACAATAGAGCATGACAGGATTTGGTATCACATTGAATAAGCAATACTCACAGCACCATATGGTCAATATTAGTCCCCACAGGCAAGAGGACGTGCTCAGCAGCAATAAAGGTACAACCAGCTTTCAGCCTTTCCCTAAGTGGAACCTGAGGGGAATCTAACTACCCTGTTCCTATACACTTAGTCCCTACTTCTGGGCTATTAGTACCCGGGATCTTAATCCCTCTGACTCTCCTCGTCGGAACCTGGAGCTGCTCAACTAAATAACCTGTCTATCTGTCACTCCTAGAGTGACCTATAATGGTGAGTAGCCTATTCTTACTAATCCTAAAATACTCAGGTTCCACACAGACTCAGCCTGTTAGCTCAGGCTAGAGCCAGCACAAAATGGACCCTGAAAAAAACATGGCTTCAGAGCAGAAAGAGCAAACAGTACCCCTCCCAACTGTATTTTAGGACCGAAATAGGTGTCCATAACATTGAGGGACTGCCTGCACAAAATACTAGAGGTGGCTATTTTACACATCCCTACACTAACAACAGGCAAGTTTCACAAACGGACAGCAAGCCTTTTTCAACCAATTAGACATTTGCTTTAAATTATATATTCTACTAAATGAACCTAATTTATTTATTGGACACTATGGGTTATTTCCCTGATACAAATATACTCAGTGTGAGTAAATAAGCCCCATTTTTTTTTATCCTGCCAACTCATAGTATATAGGTGCACACAAGAAGTTGCTTTGACTTACATGCGTATAAAATAAGTTTTACTAGCAAAACAATGCTTCAATGGGTTATAAACCCAAATATAAATATACTGTAAATCCAAGTACAACATTTTCCAATATACATTGATAAAACAATTTCCAATTATTTTAAAGTTATTTGTGAATGTAATTGCTGAACGAAGTTTCTTTCTGTCCCATGCTATTCCCCTGCTTGCTAGATCTGACCACTGATCTGTTCCACTGACAGTGGACTACTGCAACACATAACTCTAATACAACTTAAAAGCAAGTAAATTATGAATAGTTATAAATGGTAAAAAATGTGTAACATATATAAACTGGAAAGGTAAGAATTAAGATACATTTTATTATGCAATATTTTACATTTATGTCTACAACTTCTTTCAGAATCTTAGCTGGTACATTTACCTTAAATTTTGTGGGATGATTGTCTGGGAGACCATCTCGGCAACTGCAGCAACTTCCCATGATGTCAGCACATCAGTCAACTTCTTAATGAAAAAAATAAATAACTGAAATCAGACATGAAAGACAATACCTTAAAGGGGAACTCCACAAAAACAACTTTGCAATATATATCAATTACAAAATATGCAGACTTTTCATGGTTTTTAATGGTTTGGAACAGTTCCCTAAGCAAAGCCTCCTGCTGATCTCTCTGACTACATGCTGAGTTGACTGTCTACCGTTACTTTGTATCAGCAGCCAGCTGTCCTCAGCCTGCATCCTTCAAACCCCACAATTACCTGCACACATGATTTCAATAAGGAACAGAACATCCCATTGCAATCCATTGTTGGTTATTTAGTTCCTGCATGCTGTCTGTAAGCTGTGGAGAAGTTTTTAAAATTTTTAACATCAGTGTTTTAGTCCCTCGTTCCCTGCAAGGATTTCGAAATGATGAAGAAAGAGAAGAACGGTTAAACAGCTGGATTGCAGCATATAAATGGCATTTAATCATACTTTTTGAAGAAACAGGTAACTGTGATGGGAATATTAGGGGTTTCTGTGTTATGTTGGCCTCTTTAATAAACCTCAGGAGAAGTAGCCAATACTACTGATGTATGCATTTCTGATCATAGGCCTGATGATCTACCTGACTGACTCCAAGTTGGGGCTTGGCCTGATATTTTTTGAGAAACTTGAAAAATCCTGTTGGCAGAAGATTGCATCAGCCCATGTATGGGCTATACAAACACAATAATCAAAAATAATGATAAAATAAACATGATAATATGTGTAAATAATGTCAATTTAAGGCAGAAACTGAAGTGTCACAATAACATCAAAATGTCTTTTAAATAATCCTAGCTGTAATGTACACAATACAACAAAATACATATGCTGCCCACATTCTGTGGGAAAACATATTAGAGGCAGCGTGGTACTTAGTGTCCAGATACTTTTACTTTCCTTTATTAGCATGGGATCAACTGTACTTAAGACTTGCTCATGTGAAATGAAGCAATATTTTTAGATTTACTGCACAAGCATACTGACAGGCAAGGGATCACTGGGGCAAGATGGTGACACATGGTCTACATAGAAAGATCCCTTGGCCAGAGCAATTTTTTCTCCAAGGAGGAGAGCCAGGACTATTTACTTAATTCAGCTGGGGTTCCTAACTAATTAGCACTCCCAAAAGAATTAGACTTCTCTTGTGCTTTAATATAAAATTGGTCCACCCTTTGAGCAGCACCCTCGGCTGCTACTCATAAAAAGGCTTTCCACTAGATGTAAGAGCATTGCTGTTGAATTTTCTACCCTTCTGCTTCAAGAGCATTAGTAATGAAGGCCACTGATATGAATGAGGAGAGCACAGATGTGCATCGCATCTGTTAGGCTGAGCACCTGAACACTGATCTAATTGCATATGCAAATTAGGGGTGGGGAGGAAAATTGCGTGACTTTTTGTCACAAAACAAGGAAGTAAAAAATGTTTACCCTTTCCACCCCTAATTTGTATATGCAAATTAGGATTCGGCCGAATGTTTCGCAAAGGATTCAGGGGTTCGGCCGAATCCAAAATAGTGGATTCGGTGCATCCCTAGTATAAATATACTTTTTCCCTATTCTTTTCATCACAGCTATGGGTTTTGTTATTTTTTGATTTAAACAGAGAAATTGAAACTACTCGATGGCTGGATCTTTTGAGGTAGATAATCAGATTATCAGTATATAACTCCCCTCCTTTCACCCTCTATTGTGATGGTTTTGTTTTACAGATAAACAGAAGTGCATTATGCAGGGGGGTTAGTGACCACAACATCAAAGTACAGGTGGGTTATGGAAGGGTTAACCAGAAACCAGATGAAGATATAACTGCACATGCAGAAGTTCTTAAGATATTGTTTAACCAACCGCACTAGACAGAACAACCTCCGACTTCGGGATATACCTGAAACAGTACATCTCGATAGTTTCCTCCCTAACTATTTCAAGGCTCTAACACCCAACATAGAGGACAAATTTCTCTTACTGGACAGAGCGCATAGAGCACTACGAGCCAGACCGAAACCAAATATGCCACCCAGGGACGTTATAGTTCGCTTTCACTACTTCTAGACCAAAGAAGCCATTTTGAAAACATCCAGATGGGGTGTTTCCAAAAATCTTTGCTGACCTAGCCTCATCCACCCTGCAGAAACGGAAAGACCATAGACCCTTAACAGATGTCCTTCGCCAAAAAAACATCACATACAGATGGGGCTTTTAGACTCACATACCAGCATAATGGTCTGACTTACACAGTTCAACACCCTAATGACATGGAAGAAGCATTATCTTACCTTCAAGAACCTCCAGCTGCGTCCGCAGAAGCAGACATACAAGAACCACCTGAGCAGGACTAAATAGTTTAATCTGGGACTGATAAACGCTGCTGGGGAGTTCCAACACCTCGAAAACAACACACGATGAGTACCGTCGGACTAGATATAGATAAGACATTGGCAGAATAGTGACTATTCCCAAAGGCAGTTGCTATTGTGTTTCCTAATACATCATGCTGGACATTGGCGATAGAGTCAACTATTTCAGAGCAGGATCCTGAGGATACCTGATTTCAAAGATGATGAAGGAATTACCCCACATCTTTACCTGATAAGGACCTCATTTTAGTTATATAGGGGATTATACTGCTCATTCTTTTTCTGTGGTACATCCATAGCTACATCCCAGTTTGGTCTACATGATGTCATAGTCTGTATTCAATAGTTTATTGCTCTCATCCCTCGACAACAATGCTATTTACCCCTCAATAACAGGAAAAAATTTTTTAGAACGGTTAACTGATGGGCGATACGGATGGGCGTCTTATCTAAGTTCTTGTCTGTGACCCCCCAGAAAGTAAGAATTCCTAGTGGGGTGCAATAGAAGTGCTCCCCCATTTGGAAATCTCGGATAGTTTCTTTCTAGTAAGACTAGAAAATATTACAAAACTTTGATCTACTACATAATTTTATTTTGTTAATTGTCATCTTTTCCCTCCTATCCAATCCTACCCCCTTACAGTATATACTTAAATCCACAATCGTGGATTATGTCCACTCAACTAGAATTCATGAGATTACGTGGTCTGATCACGGAATGGTAGAAACTGTGTTCTCCAAGTGGGACGAAATAAGAGGTCATGGATGCTGGAGATTGAATGAGTCTCTGTTGTTGGATGTAGATCTTAACACAGAAATTTCTAAAACACTTATAGAATACTTTAAAATGAACACTCTAGAGCAGCAGCAAGATCTCTATTAGCAGCAAATTGGAAACAACCAAATATTCCAGGGCGACAAGCATTGATATCAAAGATAAACTAGATCAGAGCAATGGAATCCATAAGAAACAGATTTCAGGACAGAAGCTATGAAGGGGAGTGGCATCCGTGGGCCCAGTACTTGGATGACCTGCAGGCTAGAGGTACCACTTGCTGAGCGCAATATGTTTCATAATTTTATATAGCTAGAACCTGATAATTCTCCCCCTTTCTTTCTCCCTCTCCGATTCTCCCCCCCCTTCACCTAACCTCCCCCCCAAATAAACAATGCAGCACAGTGTGCTAAATCAGGAATACTGAGACAAGAGGTGTCTCACTCTAGCATAAATGGATAAAGATGTATGGATAATATGTTATGCTACTGATTAATGATACAATTAGATTACAGCTTTGTATGTTCTCTCTAGCGAGTTATTCCTTCGTTCCATATGTTGACATATCTTTTTTCTGGCAATTAAAAATGAATAAAAATTTTCAATTTCAAAAAAGATATTGTTTAACCTTAGTTTGAAAAAACACACACTTCCACCAAGATCACCATTATTGTCTACATAAAACCTGCATAACTGCTTACTAATCCAGAGGACTCTTTGGTGAGTCTACAAAGCATTTTCAATAACATGTTATTGTATCTTGCTAAAGGTCCCAGGTGAGGACCAAAACGTTGATTCAATAAATAAGTCATTTTCTAAGAGAAATCCTGGTGAGCATTTTTCTATGAAATATATATATATTAAGGATGCACCGAATCCAGGATTCGGTTTGGGATTCTGCCTTTTTCAGCAGGATTTGGATTCGGCCGAATATGCAAATTGCAAATTAGGGGTGGGGGGGAAATTGGCACAAAAAATGTTTTCCCCCTCCCACCGGTTCGGTATTCGGCCGAATCTTTAAAGAAGGATTCGGCCGAATCCAAAATAGTGGATTCAGTGCATCAGTATACAGTATATATACACAAATAATATAGATGGTACCCACAGTCCGACACAGGATTTGGCTTTTCGGGTGCTCGGTCAATATAATGTGTAGAGTTTGAAGAGGACTAGCACTCAGTTTTTTCAAAAAAGCGACAGATTTATTTAATACATCACAGTGCTCCTCCTGAAGAAGCCACACACACAGGACTTACAAAAATATATACATTTTATTAGATAAACACAAAAGTTTCAGCTATTTGTCAGCCTTTTTCAAAATTGAAAAAGGCAGACACAGCTGAAACGTTAGTCAGGAGGATATCGTACTAGAAGTTGGCGGCGTGCACCCAGGCATTGTGGAACAGTTATTGTGAGTGCTGCTATTATATAGAGTAACAAAGGGTTACTAAATACTAACAACAGCACATGCATATTTTATTTTGAATTTCGATCTTTCGAATCGCTTTGTTATAGAATTGTATTACCTTGGTTTAGCCATTAATGACAAACCAGATGTGTGAATTTTAAGGGCTACCTGCCCTACTTTGCTCCCACATCCTTTCCTTTGCTGGTTGTCTCAGTGCCAGTGATGATGCCAATAGTGCCATGCCACATTTGTCACCTATAAAAGGAAAAACATAAGAGCACTGAATATATACATTTAATAAATGTTTTAACACACTATGTAGGTTACACTAAATAATAAAGGGCTATTTCACTATAAACAGTGTTAAAGGGGAACTCCGGTTTCCAAACCAAAATTTGATAAAGAGGCCCACATAACTTAGAAACCGATAATATACCCATCACAGTTACCGGTTTCTTCAAAAAATAAATGCCATTTTCTATGCTGCAATCCAGCTGGTTAACAGTTCTTCTCTTTCTGCATCATTTGAAATCCTTAGCAGGGAAGGAGGAACTAAAACAACTTTTCCGCAGCTTACAGACAGCTGCAGGAACTACATAACCGACAATGCATTGCACTGTGATGTTCCATTCCTTATTGAAATCACGTGTGCAGTGAATTGTGGGATTTGGAGGATGCAGTCTAAGGAGAGCTGGCTGTTAATACAAAGTAACAGTGGTCAGCCAGCTCAGCAAAGTAGTTAGAAAAATCAGCAGAAGAGCAGGGGGCTAGGCTTAGGGAACTGTCAGAAACTATTATGAAAAGTCTGCATATTTTTAATTGATGTATATTGCAAAGTTGGTTGAAATTATGTTTCAGTTATGTTTTTGTGGAGTTCCCCTTTAAGCTAAATTGATCTCCCTCAATTACATTTCCTGTACAGTAAACGCCTCCTTAAAGGGAAATGTTACCCCCCAAAATGAATATTTAAGCAGCATCTTACCGAACTGAAATGTATATTTAAGTAAATATTGTCCTTTTACCTTGAACCACAATTTCGTGATGATCTGTGTGCTGCCTCAGAGATCACCTGGCCAGAAATACTGCAGCTCTAACTGTAATAGGAAGAAGTCTGGGAAGCAAAAGACAGAACTCTGTCTTTTAATTGGCTAATGTGACCTTACATGTATGGTTTGTTTGTGTGCACCATGAATTGTAGCTCCCAGGGTGGCTGCCCTTATT
Source organism: Xenopus laevis (assembly GCF_017654675.1). Taxonomy (NCBI): domain Eukaryota; kingdom Metazoa; phylum Chordata; class Amphibia; order Anura; family Pipidae; genus Xenopus; species Xenopus laevis. The sequence continues at coordinate 69,805,568 of NC_054373.1, forward strand.
TTTTTAAATGGCAATTTTCTATTTAAAAATTGCATTAAAAAGTATATTATTTCAAAAATGGTTTATTTACATGAAGCAGGGTTTTGTTCAATATATTTTTATAGAGACCTACATTTTTGGAAGGTATAGTTTTTCATTTAAAGAAGACATTTTATATAACTTTCATATTAAGATATATTACTCACCCTTCTTCAAAACATGTAATGATGCAGAAAGAAAAATGTTTTGAAAGCAATTTACCTTCTTAAAATGTCATTATATCAGAGCTGCAGAGAGATCTTTACAGGTCAGACGCTAGGCTGAAATGAGGAGTAGGCGTGTCTCTTCAATCTCCCACAGGAAGTGGTCACAGCAAGCCCCTCCCACCCTCTCCCAGTCTGCACATAGCTGTCTTATGCTGCTGCCTGATCATTCACTTATAACAATATAACATAAATGTTTAACAGCAATAGATGTGAACTGTTAAAGGAGAACTAAACTCTAAAAATTAATATGGCTAAAATGCCATATATTATATAATGAACTTATTGCACCAGCCTAAAGTTTCAGCTTCTCAATAGCAGTAATGATCCAGGACTTCAAACCTTTCACAGGGGGTCACCATCTCCGAAAGTGTCTGCTACACTCACATGCTCAGTGGGCTCTGAGCAGCTGTTGAGATGCTAAGCTTAGGGGGTCATCGCAAACTATTAAGCAGAAAATGAGGTTGACCCATAATATAAGCTGATGCTAGAAGGCTGAATATTAAATTCTGATGCTAGTTGCACTGGTGCTGCCATGTAGCAATAATCTGAATTGTTTATAAATTAGCCTTATATTGTAACATTTTTATTTAAAGTACAACAGTATGCTCCTGTGTTCCACAGCAAATGTGCATTATTCACAAACTTACATGCCCAATTGGACATAATCTATAGTCCATAATACATTGTTATACACTATGCAACTCCCTGCCTCTATTAAATTATTAGGGTTATACAGTGTACATTAGTATTTACTGTTATAATATTCCAAGACAGCTGTTTTTCCATATTGATATATGATTAGGTACAGGGAGTTACAGTGGAATAAATGCAGCTGTTCTGGGACAATTTATGACAAGGTGCTGGGAGTTGAAAGGAAAATTGCAGCTGTTGTTGTAGAACGGTTTATGGTCAGGCACAGGGAGTTGCAAGGGAATACATGCAGCTGTTCTGGAACAATTTCTGATCAGATGCAGGGAGTTGCAAGGTAAAAATGCAGTTGTCTGGAACAATTTATGATCAGGTGCCAGGGAGTTTTTACAGAACAAAATTGTCACAAGGGAGCACCCCGATAATAGACTCAATGTGCACATGTAAAGCTGCTTGGGATAGCATCAAATATGCTTAAGTATAATGGTTCTTTGCACTACAAGCAATTTTTGTACTGATTTTAATGGATAAATAAAGTATTGGATTTTTTATACCCGAGTTGCAAGGGAAAATGCAGCTGTAGTGAAACAGTTTATGGTCAGGTGCAGGGAGTTTGCAAGGGAGTACATGCAGCTGTTCTGAAACAATTTATGCTTAGGTGCCAGGAGTTGCAAGGTAAAATTAAGCTGTTCTGGAACAATTTATGTTTAGGTGCAGGGAGTTGCCAGGCAATAAAATACAGATGTTCTGGAACAGTTTGTGGACAGATGCTGGGAGTTGCATGCAGCTGTTCTGAAACAATTTATGATCAGGTGCAGGGAGTTGCAAGGTAAAATGCAGCTGTTCTGGAACAATTTATGTTTAGCTGCAGGGAGTTGCAACTGAAATGGAGCTGTTCTGAAACAATTTATGATCAGGTGTGGAGTTGCAAGGTAAAATGTAGCTGTTCTGAACAATTTATGATTAGGTGCAAGAAGTTGCAGGGGAATAAATACAGCTGTTCTGGGACAAATTATGATCAGGTGCAGGGAGTTGCAAGGGAATACGCGCAGCTGTTCTGAAATAATTTATGATCAGGTGCAGAGCGTTGCAAGGGTAAAATGCAGCTGTTGTGGAACAGTTTATGGTCAGGCACAGGGAGTTGCAAGGGAATACATGCAGCTGTTCTGGAAAAATGTATGATCAAGTTCAGGAAGTTGCAAGGGAAAATGCAGCTATTGTGGAAAAGTTTATGGTCAAGCGCGGTGAGTTGCAAGGGAATACATGCAGCTGTTCTTGAACAATTTATGATCAGGTGCAGGGAGTTACAAGGTAAAAATGCAGCTGATGTCCTGGAATTGTATATAATATAATAACAGAAGTGGTGAGTTACAAAGGAAAACCCAAAAGATGCTGCTTGTTTTTTGTATACAACATAATACTGTGTAGAAAATGATTATGGTATTTACACTAACTCCTGATACAAATTGCCCCCAGAAAATAATAAAATACTTTAGTAGTAGTTTCTCTTTTATTTATACAGCAGTTTGTTTTTCTTTTTTTCCCAATTATAGCAGGGCAAGGGAGAGGAACAAGCAGTGATGGGAGGGGGGGGGAGGAAAGACAAAGAACAGGACAGAGAGGGGGTTAAATGAACATGGCAGAGGGAGAGAAATGAACAGGGTAGGGAGGGGGTTAAATGAACAGTGCAGAGAAGGAAAGAAATTAATAGTGCAGGGAGGGGAGGTGGGAAAGGAACAGGACAGAGAGGGACAGAAAGAAGCAGTTCAGGGAAAGGGTGACCTGATGTCTGCAGGGAAGGACTGAGTGTGACATGACAAACACGCCCACTCCTCCCTCAGTGGCTGTTGCTCTGTGACTTAGGCAGAAGGTGCCAGAGCCTGAAACTGGAAAGTCCTGGACAGAAAGAGGGCTGAGCACAGTTTTCAAGCTATTTTGGACATTTTCGACCCAAAAGGTAATAAAATAAAAACTATTTCTTCTATTTTATATTATTTTACATGGTTTGATGCATTGTGAAAATGTATGCTATATGTCGCCTTTAAATTAAAGACAAAGGCAGCAAGTGGGAAAGAAAATGCCTATATGAAAAGCACATTATAGGGTTTATCCACTATTACAAAGGCAAGAGTTATGAGCATTTTTGATACAATAGCGCTTAAACCTGGTGCAGCTGCCAGAACCCCTGTGCTGGTTGCACCTTTGAAAGCACATCAAACGCAAGAACAGTAGCGTTCTGTGCGCCAATGCCTAAGTACAGGGATCTTGATTAACTATTTTTAAGAATTTATTGAAAATGATTTGCCCTAAGCAGATTTAAAAAGAATACCCTCATCCCACTCATGTGCTGCACTTATCATAGTGGTCACATAATAAACCTGTCATTGTCAGGGATATTGTTTGCAGAATGCATGGTTCTTTTTGTACCTGTTGTTTGCACTTTCCCCACTGTGATGAGTCCTTTTTTTTTTTTGACAGTAGTCATTTGGGGGAAGGGGTTTAAGGACTAACAAGAATCCATAATCATTAGGCCTTAATAACAAAGAAAAAAATCTTTTTTTAATTCAAAAATGATGCAAAACACGTACAGGTCAAGCCCTATTTATTTGGCTTGGGAGGAACTTAGATGTGCTGCCCTTTTATTTTCATGTGTTAGCCTTTATTTTACATTATTCACCCGTTGGTCTTTATATTTAGGCTGTAGTATTTCATTACCCAGTTGAGGCTTCTGGATTATCCATTTCGCTCAACAGTAGCGCTTTTCGCGTGACAGTTCCGATTTTCTTAACACAGCCCGCAGTCCCGAATCGCTTCTTAAACGTCCCGCAACACCGTTAATTTCCAGATCCTTGGCTCATACCGAACCGCTCTGATCCCTACATCACAAGTCTCATCTCGCGAGACGGTGACGGCACGACTACACGTATATAAGCGCAGTGACGCGCCACCTGGGAACTGCTGGCTTTGCTTGTCCGCCTGTAGACTTTGTTTTATGTCAGTTACAGCTCCCGCTTTTGTCAGGGGAAAAAAAACAAAACAGTTTTTACTTGGTTGGTTGCTAGCAAAGTTCACTTGCAACAGCGTATGCCCAGCTCCCATTATTTAACTAAAAGTCATTTATATTGTCTGGTCATAATTTCATCGTGTCCTATTACAAACTCTTCTCCCAAATTGGACAGAACGGACAGGTTTAGTGCCTATTAATGCAAAGTGAAATGAAGTGATATTTTCTTTTTAGTACTTTTTTACAACAATGGCCAGATTTTTCATACAATGGCTAATTATGTGAAGCCAACAGGGCAGATTTACTAAAGGGTGAAGCGAAAATTTGCCAGAAAAACCATCCGCAGGGACATAGCTAATTTACTAACAGGACAATTCACTAGTGAAAGATTACGCTTCTAGCAAATTTTAGTTCCTTTTCAACAGACGAATTTTCACTAAGGTGAACGATTGTTACTCAGTACTAAAGTGTGAATTTTCCATTGCTTTACCCCTATTGCCAGAATTTCCTCTGCCAAGAGATTTTAAAAAAAATGTTTTTTAAAAATGTATTTTAAAGTGGGATTGTCTTTAACCCTTTGCCTGCCAAGCACGTACGGCGTACGTGCTGGCAGGCAAATGCTCAGGCTGCCAAGAACGTACAGTGTACGTTATTTAGCAGCTGAGCTATTTCTCTGCGTCTGTGTCTTTTGCCGCTTCTGCAGAGAGCGGGTAGGGAAGACAGTCCCCTAGGCAATGAGGTTAGGGGGCTGTCAAGTCGGATCTGAGATGCAATTGTCGCAGATCTTCAAAGTAGCAGACGAATCACATGGAGCATCTGCTACTTCACTTACCTTCTTCCCTGCAGAGCCGCCCACGGAATTCCTGCTGTCCAGGACTCCTCCAGCGATCCTCCCACTCCAAAAATGGTAAGTAAACATTTTTTATACATTTACATGCACTTACCAACACATTTTAGTAAAGATTGGTATTTTTTATTTTAGTACACTTGCTCCCTTTTGTACACTTATTTACATATATTTACACACTCAGACAACTTTTAGAAGTGCACAAACATGTATACACAAAAACTCACAAACATGTTTTTTTTTTACTTATTCATTGTACCGTTTATCTTTTGTTTGTTTTTTGCCTAAAAACTTGTTATTTTGGCAGCGTGACTATTGGATAATCGATTGCGTTGTCGGATCAGGTATTTTGTTATTTCATTGATTTACACTATTTTTGCTGTTTTATTGCAATTTTATCCCTGCATTATTGTTCCTTATATATCTTTAGTATAGTTTTGCTGTTTGTTGATTTGGTATAGAAAGATATATTTTACTTAGTTTGATCCGCCAGAATATGTGCTTTCCAAAAATATATGGTTTTCTGGGGGTCTTATGGCACATAATGCACAGTTGGGGCTCTCTTTTCAGAAGTTGAGTTGGCCAGCGTGAAAATTCATATGCACGTTTTTATTTGGGGTCCGTACTTACCACATACTTTGGTAAATCTATGCATATTGGGCATCAAACTATTCAGTAGACCTCGGACGTCCATATTTAGGGTGATTTTAAGATAAATGCGGCAATCTGCAAGAGGGATTTAAATGAGCTGGAGAGAGTGCAGAGACGTGCAACTAAACTGGTTAGAGGTGTGGAAAAGTTAAATTATGAGGGTAGACTGTTAAGGTTGGGGTTGTTTTCTCTGGAAAAAAGGCGCTTGCGAGGGGACATGATTACACTTTACAAGTACATCAGAGGACATTATAGACAAATAGCAGGGGACCTTTTTACCCATAAAGAAGATCACCGTACCAGAGGCCACCCCTTTAGACTAGAAGAAAAGAACTTTCAATTGAAGCAACGTAGGGGGTTCTTCAAGGTCAGGACTGTGAGGTTGTGGAATGCACTGCCAGGTGATGTTGTAATGGCTGATTCAGTTAATACCTTTAAGAATGGCTTGGATGATTTTTTGAACAGACAGAATATAAAAGGCTATTGTGATACTAAACTCTGTAGTTAGTATAGGTATGGGTATATATAAAAAGTATTGTGAAAGTAGGGAGGGGTGTATGGATGCTGGGTTTTCATTTGGAGGGATTAGACTTGATGGACTTTGTCTTTTTTCAACCCGATTTAACTGTTTAACTATGTAACTATGTTAGGAGGGTCTTGAAGCACATAATATGAATTGAAGTGTCTATGTCACAGAAGGAAAATCGGCAGCGGAGAAAATTCATATGCACTATTTTTATTTGGGGTCTGCATATGCCAGCTGACTTGGTATATCTATGCATATTGGGCATCAAACTGTTCAGTAGACCCTTGGTGTCAATATTTAGGGTGTTTTCCAGTTGTATGTAAGAAATTGGGTGAAATAAATGCTGGCAATTGTAATATTTTTAGGTGATTTTCAGAAATGTCATAAAAACCGCTGCCTTTAGCATAGCTTGCAGTATGGTAGTTTGGAGTAGAAAGACCTAATTACCCATTTTTGGTTCTTCAGAATGTGTACTTTACAAAAATATTTGGTTTTGGAGGTCTTTGTGGTGTTAGAGGGTCTTGTGGCACATAATACAAAGTAGGGGGCTTTGTTCAGAGAAGGCAAATTGACAGCTGAGAACTCAGATGCACTATTTTTATTTGGCGTCCGCACATGCCAGCTGCCTTGGTATATCTATGAATATCGACCATAAAACTGTTCAGTAGACCCTTGGTGTCAATATTTAGGGTGTTTTCCAATTTTATGTAAGAAATTGGGTGAGATAAATGTGGCGAATTGCACTATTTTTAGGCGATCTTTATAAATGTAGAAAACGCTGCCTTTATTAACAAATTTAGGAAAGGTTTGCAGCTTGGTCCTTTGGAGTAAAAAGACATGTATACCCAATTTGTATTGGGGGGAATGTGTACTTTCCGAAAATATATGGTTTTCTGGGGTGAACGTACTGTTTTCTACCTTTGCCCCACCCCCCATAACAATGTAAATGTGTTGATTTTGCAGTACCTGAAATGACAGACCATATGGGGGGTCTTCATTTTGGGGCCCCTATATACCACATGCTTAGGTAAACATATACATATAAGGCATAAAACTATTTAGAGGACCCCTGGCTTTCATATTTGGGGTGATTTGTCCTAATACCTAATAGTATGTGGAAAATACGATGCTGCCGGTTGGAAATTTTGAGGTGATTTTTGGAAATGTCACTAAAATTGCCAAATTTAGGAAAGGTTTGTGGCTTGATGCTTTGGAGTAGAAAGACATGCATACCCAATTTGGATTCGAAGGAATGTGTACTTTCCAAAATTGTATGGGTTTCTGAGGTAAACTTACTATTTCTACCTTTGCCCCCCCCCCCCAAAAAACAATTTAATGTGTTGATTTTGCAGTACCTGAAATGGGGCCTCATTTTGGGGCCCCTATATGCCATGTGCTTGGGTAAACCTATACATATTTGGCATCAAACTGTTCTATGGACTCCTGGCAATCATATTCAGGGTGTTTTACATTGATACCTAATAATGTTTGAGAGATATGATGCTGTAGATTGGAACATTTTTAAGTTATTTTTCAAAGAATTCAAAATTTCTATAAGAAAACTATAACTTTAGGAAAGAATTGCAACTTGGTATTTTGGCGTACATAGATATACTTAACAATTTTTGATTTGCCAGAATCTGCTCCTTCTAATAATGCATAGTTTTCTAAGTGAGTGGAGTGTTTGGCCTTGAAATCAGAAGTATGCCGTTTTGTGGAGCGGTGCTTCCAAAAATCCAAATCTGCTGTGTTCTTGTACATAAAATAAATTATGTTTCTGATATATGTGATTGTACTATGTGAAACATGATTTTGTTTCATTTTATTAGACACTTGGAAGCCTATATATTTTTACAGAAGTTGAATTACACCAAAATTCTAGCATATGTTGACAGCTCATGATGTCCTGAAAAAAGCAATATATTGTTTTCCTGGGTAAACTACGAACCCGCCCCAGGAAAAGCTCTTAAAGTGAGTACAAAAAGTCTAAAAACTGCTTGGCAGTAGAAGTTCGCGTTTAGGACAAAACTGGTTGGCAGAGAAAGGGTTAAAAATTTTACTGTTAAGTGTATTTTTAATTATTTTTTAACCATTTGAGGGGCATGCCACATTTGTTTTAGGGTGGGCTCATGTCTAGGGCATTAGAGGATCTCATTTGTGTTTATTTTGGTTCCTTGGACACAGGGTCGGTCTGGTGGGAACAGGGCCCACCGGGGCTGCTATCTCAGGGCCCCCCACCGAGCCCCGACCCTGCCGCAAATCCCCCTCCGGACCCCGACCAAAGCCACTTTGGCATGTGCTCCACCATGCATGTACCAGGTTTTGACACGACCAGGGCCAGAGACAAATCGCGGCAGCAAGAGCAGGACCCCTGTCCGACCCTGCTTGGACATTTTTAATAATAAGTTGCCACTTCTAGCATTTGCACTAACATCTCCAACATATGCAGACATATACTGCATATGACCTATACGCACTTGCCCTATTCAAATTTACCTAATTGTAAGTGTACTAACAAAGTTTCACTAGGCAGAAATGAATGTTAGCAAAAGTTCGCAATGGTTCGCTCACACTGACGAATTTACACTAGTGAAACTTTGACAGCATTCGGTTTACCGAGGCGCAACTTTGCTTTTTGGTGAATTAGCGTAGTAGTAGCGAACTTGTGTCTGACAAAGTTGTGCGAAGTGTGACTAAGCCATCCCAGGCAAAAATTTGCTCATCAGTGACTTTTTGGGTGAACTTCATGAGTATATAACTATACTATGTGAAAAGCAAAAAAAAACCAGTGAAAGGATAACAAGTAGAGATTTATTCAATAAATATAAAAACCATTACAGCAGCATAGTACAGGTCATGGCTGCCCACTAAACGCGTTTTGTGGCTCCCTGCCACTTCATGAGAAGCTGTCGGCAGCCTACCTCCACCTTCCTTAAAAACATACAGACACACCCACTTGACTGTTAACCCCCTGCAGTGTGCACCATATTGAACCATCAATTCACCAGACAGGATGTGAAAAACTAATACAATGTGTCCTCTTTATCAAAATGGGGTTCATCAATAATTTGGAATTGTAAATTAGTAACTCCCTCATGCTTCTCATGAATAAGTCTTGCCACAGCAGACTTGAAATCTTTCCTACCTATTGCTGAGATGTGTTCCAATACACGTGTTCCTACCTTTCTCAGAGTTTTCCCTACATACTGGGAACCACATGCACGTCATCAGGTAAACCACTCCTACAGATGTGCAATTAAAGTATTTCTTAAAGGAACTGTTCAGTGTAAAAATAAAAACTGGCTAAATAGATAGCCTGTGCAAAATAAAAAATGTTTCTAATATAGTTAGTTAGCCAAAAATGCAATGTATAAAGGCTGGAGTGATTTGATGTATAACAAGTCAGTCAGAACTTGCTTTTCAGCTCTCTTGGTTTACACAGACTGGTTACCCTGGTTACCAGGCAGTAACCAATCAGAGACTTGAGGGGGGGCCACATGGGTCATATCTGTTGCTTTTGAATCTGAGCTGAATGCTGAGGATCAATTACAAACTCACTGAACGGAAATGTACCATGTGGCCCCCCTTCAAGTCGCTGACTAACTCAGAGTTATAGAGCTGAAAAGCAGGAAGTTGGATTCTGGCTGTTTTATTAGACATCTGTTCACTCCAGCCTTTATATATTACATTTTTGGCTAACTAACTATATTAGAAACATTTTTTATTTTGCACAGCCTATCTATTTACCCAGTTTTTATTTTCACACTGAACTATTCCTTTAATTCTGTATGTTCTTCCAGTGGCTCTAAATTCCTTGGATACTTTCAAAAACTGGCATGATTTGCATCTCATTTTGTCACACTTAAAATTCCCTATGTATCTAAGCCATGTATAAGAATTCTCAGAGTTCCTAGAGCTGTATAAACTCTTGGAAACAAAGGATGGCCATGCGTCCAGAACCCTGGCCAACACTGAATCTTGAAGCAATATCCCCCAGTATCTCCTAACACTGCGTTGTAAAGACCATGTCTCTTTACCGTAGGTTGTACAAAAGCGAACAGAAGTATTGCCATATCTTTCTACCTTAGACACATTGTTCCGTTTACATTTATACTTGAATAGTAGCTTGTCCCTGTCCATAGAAACTGCCTTCTCGTATGCCGATCTAACCACATTCATATCATAGCCCCTTGCAATAAACCAATCCCATAGTTGCATAGCTTGGGCATGAAAATCATCCCAGATACTCGTTAAGCATATAAACTGACCAACCGGAATTCCTTTCAAACAGGTTGCTGGACGGGCACTCTTAGAATGTAGCAAGGTATTTCAAGTAATGGGTTCCTATAGAGGTCTGTATAAATCCTCCCTTCCCTAACCATAAACATGACATCAAGGAACGGAATTTGTGTGACATGTGTCTCCATAGTGAACATTAAACCTTCCACCTGGTTATTACAATATCTAACGAATTCATTCAGAGAAAGTTCATCTCCATCCCACACACCTATACAGTCATCGATATAGTGGAAGAATCGAACTATTTTAGCCCTGTACGGAATAATCACAAAAATGTGGAGCCGCTCAAACGATCCCATATAGACATTGGCATATGTGGGGGCGAAGGATGCCCCCATTGCGGCTCCACAGTAGTAATGTCCGTCGAACATGAAATAGTTCGATGTAAGTAAAAATTCTACGGATTGTAGTAGAAACTCAGACTGCCTCTCTGTAAACCTATGCTTTGTATGCAACCAAAAACGTACTGCCTCAATGCGTTTGTTATGATTTATTGAGGAATATAGGGCCACAACATTCATTGGAAACCACCTATAAGTTGGTCTTCATTCCATATCCTGTAGCTTGTTTAAACACATGATGGTATCCCTCAAGTAGGTCGGGAGCTGTTTTACTAGGGGTCTCAATAGTTGATCTACATAAGATGACAAACCCTCCCCTAGGGATCCTATCCCGGCCACAATCAGGTGGCCTTTGACGTCAGTGAGTGATTTGTGGACTTTCGGTAACACATGAAATATCGGAATCACTGGAGATTCACATTTCAAGCCATCCCACTCTTCCAAAGTCAAGATACACTGGTCATAACCCTCCCACAATAGGACCTCTAATCTCATCTTGAACCTCATGGTGGGGTCTCTGTCTAGGGGGGCATATGTGACTTCGTCCTTTAATTGGCGCATGACCTCTGCCACATACATTCCTGCATCCATAACAACCACCGACCACCCTTGTCAGCCTGTTTAATGACCACACTCTTATCCCGACTCAAACGCATAAGAGCACTGTATTCACTCTTTGTCTTATTCCCACTCTTACGTTGGTTTCTAGTGTCACCCATATTCTCTATATCTGCTTGGACCAATTTCTGAAACATGTTAATCTGGGGGCTTTTTGAGTTAATTGGGTATAAATCTGATTTCTTTCTTATGTCTGAATGTATAACTCTCGACCTTAAATCTCCTGGACTTTCTCTCTGCAAATCCTGCAAATCATTTAATAAGCATAGATCTCTGAAATCACATAAGCGATCAATATTATCCTCCTCTCCCAGAACCATACCATGACTGTGTGTAATCACAAACACTTTCATTTGTATTAGGTAAATCACTATCCATTGAGAAGGGCTCATAGCCTCAGCCTTATCCCCATCCACATTAGCAAAATGTTGTTTTAGTGTCAAAGTCCTAATAAATTTATTTAGATCCATAATTAAAGAAAAAATGTCACAATTCCTCTCCGGGATAAAGTTCAAACCCCTCGATAGCACTGATAGTTCGTTAGTGGATAAAGTCTTAGATGACAGGTTAATAACATTTTCTGTATAGGATTTTAAATCATAAATTATAGAATTATTAGTATTCACCTGTCTGAGGTACACTGGATCCAAAGCTGCTCTTGATTCTACAACCGCAGAGATCTTTTGCCTTTCCCTCCGCGCCAAGATGGATGACCCAGATTTTGGATCTCTGCCCGCCTTGCCTCCGTTTTTTCCGTAACTGCTTGTTCGCATAGCTTCCTTCAGGGTGGATAAATCCCTCAGGTCCCGAGGCTGGTACATCTCTCCTGGGTCGCGATCCGAAAACTGTGTCTGCCTTTAAAAAAGAAGAGGAGGGAGAAGGTGTGCGAGTACCACGTACTTCCATTCCATGTTCCGCAAACTACACTGATCTTCCAGACTTCAAGATCGATTGCGGGGTCTGTCTCAGTATAGACTCCTGCTATCAGGAAACTTGGGGGAATAAGCATAATCATTATTGATTTTCCCCAGGTAAACTTGGCTACTCTCATAGTTCCGCTTATCCCTTTGGAACGTGTCTCTCTTATAATTTTTAATTACATATTCAAATTGTTACATTTGGCGTTTAAGGGACTCCAGTAAATTCATATCAAAGCCCATGCATTTGCCAGATTTCAGGTATTTTTCTTTCACCAAGATCTCACTCTGTACTCTGGTTAACTCCTGCTTGTTATATTTAATTATAAGCTCAAACAAGCCCATCCCATAGCTCCTCACAGGCTTCTGGAGAGACAATATCCGGTGAAAAAAGGTTTTGATAAAAGGACCGGGCTCTACTCTGGATAGCTTCCCTATCATCAAGGGGGGTGCCATCCTCCGCAAGAAGGCATGTGATTTGTTTTCGGTTCCCCTTCTTCTTCTCCAGAGCATAAAAGAATCGGGAACTACAATCCATATCACAGAGTAACTGCATCCGACTTCGCACAAAGGCACCACAAGCCTGTCGCTGTTCCATGTTACGCAGCGCTTCTTTCCTTTCTAGGTATTCACACTGAAGGGCTTGATCTTCAGAGCCTAATAGCCTTTGCTCAAGATCAAGCACCTCCCCATTCAGTGCCTCAATCTCTGCATTGCGCTGCCTGCCACACTTTTGGTATACTCTTGACACAAAAGCTTTAGGTGAACCTTGCCTACATCCCACCACTGATTCAATGTGGCAAATTCATCCTGAAAAGCCCTCCAGCCTCTCCATGTATCCCGAACTGACTTTGCGAAACCCTCATCTTCTAATAAACTGTTGTTAAAGTGCCAGTCAGCAGCTTTTGATAGAGATGGTGTGACTGACATTCTCAACACACAATACACAATTGTGGTCTGAGAATGGTGTCAATCTAATGGTGCTTGACTGGGTTCTTGACATGAGATGGCTCGATATACCCCCTGTAATCAAGGCTTCATCAGAGTCAATTATCTCCATATAGGCTGGCAAACGTTCAAAGAACTGTGCCCTCTCTGGTCCGGTAGTAGGGGCATACACATTTATCAGATTATATGTTCTACTTGACTCCTGGACCCGAAGATGCAATAGACAGCCAGGGATGACACTCAGCACCTCTGGCTGGAAGGATTCTGAGAAATCACCACCCCACATGACGTCCAAGCGTGGTCATTAAAAAAGACCCTGCCCGAGGGGGCGGAGTCAGCCGCGAGCGGGAGCAGTCGCATTTCCTTGAGCTCCGCACAGAGATCTCTCTAAAGTGAGTGCCCGTTAGCCGGATTCGGTAGAAACTACGCCAAATATCCGCCGGAGTGCCATCTGTAACTGCTGAGACCGGATAACAGTGTCGGGTGCTTTTTTGTCTGACCTGCATTGCACGGCGACGCCGTTGCGGCCTGTGGTTTCCTATTCTGACTGATATGCGACGCAGGTCACTGTCAACGCTACATATGATGGTCGGCAGGTGAGAGACTTTCATGTTAAGCACTGTGGATGTTGCCACAAAGGGATCCCTCATCCGGCGCTGTGTTACTGCATGTTTGGGGATAGTGCGTCACAGCAGCGTCACTGTGGCCTACGCACTTTATGATCTCCTGACTGTTTGGATTACTATATCTAGCCCTCTCTTGGCTTGGAGCGAACATTTATAAACTGTGTCACTGCTATAGAAGGGGACTTTTACTTTACTACGTACGCTATTTGGGCTCTAATTCTCCTGACTTCACGATACTGCTGGCTCCGCTCCCTCCCCCATTAATCCTGTGAGTGCTCTGGTTGCTCCGTTTCACGGGGCCTTTCTCATATGCTATCCTGCCATTGTTTCCCTGAGCAATTCTAGGAACCTCGTTGTCTTCATGGCTTTGTGCTAAAGATCGTGGTGCAATCTTCGGAGCCAAGATACTGCTATAATTAACTGTTGTGTGTTTGACTTTGTGCAGGAGCGTTGGTGGCTTGTTATTCCAATATCATGGGGAAAATTGGGAAGGCTCCCCCCCCACAAAAGGCTACGCCGAAAGACAAGGCCAAAAATTTAGATGCATATCTAGCCAAGGAAACTGGCTGTACAGTCGCTTTGTCTGAACCAGAAGACTCTAATGATCAGGCCTCATTGCATACACACTCTGCTAAAATCCATTCAAGAGATGCTGCACTGATGGAACAATTTAAAATACTGCTGCGTACAGAACTTGATATATCTACAAAGAAGATTACTGCTTCTTTGTCAAAAGAAATCAAGGAAATCAGTAAAAGAACAGATACCCTGGAACACAGATTGGATGATACCACTACAGTGTTAGAGGGTCATGAGACGGATATTGATTCTCTTCGCTATCAGCTACAGGAGCTCCAAGACAAGATGGAGGACATGGAAAATAGATCGCGTCGTGGTAACATTCGAATCAGAGGTCTTCCGGAATCCTATAAGAATTTGGAATCTGATATTACTGAATTTTTTTCCTTGCTTGTTCCGCATCTCCCAGCGTCTAAACTTGAAATGGACAGAGTTCATAGAGCATTAGGACGTCCACCTCAAGAGGGCAATCCCAGAGATGTGATTTTGAAGCTTCACTACTACTCTGCCAAAGAAATGATTATGCAGGCGGCACGACAATCCGATCACTTGGAATACGAAGGCCACCCATTGCAACTATTTGCTGATATAGCTCCGGCTACAATTGCCAAACGGCGTTCTTTCAAACCTATTACGGCGGTTCTACAACAGAACAATATAAAGTATAGATGGGCCTTTCCTTTCCGCCTACATTTCCTGCATCAAGGCAAGCAGTATTCCACGGCTGATTTGGACGAGGCTACTGCACTGTTGCAGCAACTACATCTTACACACCGCCCTACCCCCACAACGTCCACCCGTGAGGGAGATTGATCCATTCATCCTGGACGTTGGTAACACTGCTGATAATACCTAAAATGTCAATGCTCATTATATTGCTTTTTAGGTTTTCTGCTGACTTTACGGTTTGCCTTATATGCAGTTGTCTTTGTTATTTGTGCCTACAATATTGTTAAGATACTACTTTGGAGGGCTCCGAAGACCATCCTGTTGATCTATACACAGCAGGATTGATATATGGAACGTCACGCTATTGTGACGTGTGTTTTACATTCTGTTCTACGACTTCAGTTTACTTTTTTATTTACATTCTTAGTTAATTGTTTAACAACTTTTTTTGTTTATTTGATCCGACACAGTGTCCGCTATATATATGCTCTTTTTAGTGAAACTGCCATCTATTTACAGTCATGCTCTTTGATATGCTACACTGCCCTATTGTTATGGCTAACTTAAGAGTTATTTCCCACAATGTACAAGGTTTCAATTCGCCACATAAACGTTCGAAGGCTTTTAGATACTATCGTTCCCTACGTGCAGATGTTTTGTTTCTACAAGAGACGCATTTTTCCCTAGATTCCACCCCGGCTTACTTATCTTCGTACTTTCCTCAATATTATTTGGCTGCAAATTCTGTTAAAAAAAATGGTGTGGCCATTTGCTTTACTAAGTCCCTCCACTTTAAGCTTCAGACATTGAAGAAAGACCCGCATGGTAGATATGTATTGCTTGTTGGTGAAATACAGGATACTGAGGTGACTTTGCTTAACTATTATGCCCCAAATACTGGGCAAGATTGTTTTTTTGAGGAGTTGCAAGGAATACTTACTTCATTTTGTAAAGGTCACTTGATAATGGGTGGAGACTCTAACATTTGCTTGCAGGCCAAATTGGATAAAACATTTAAAGATCCTTCACATTCAATGGCGGACACTGTTTGTGCTACAAAGATACGAACTATTCTCCGCATGTTATTGGTGATCGACGCATGGCGAGAGCGTTGGCCCACAACTAAAGATTATACTTATTTCTCTAATCCGCACAAAACTTATTCCCGTATTGATCATATCTTTGTGGCGCAGACGTTATTGCCGAATGTTACTTCTGCTAAAATTGTGCCACTCGCTTGGTCGGATCATTCTGTAGTACTAGTGGATTTGTCATCACTGATAAGCAAACCTACAGAATTTAGATGGCGATTGAACAATGCTTTACTCGCTACGCCTCAGTTGCGATCCCAAATTGAAGGTAACATTCGGCAATACTTTGCATTGAATCAGGGTACGGTGTCGTCTCCAATTACACTGTGGGAGGCCCATAAATCTGTATTGCGGGGTGACTTTATAAGTATGGCTGCAGCTCGCAAAAAAACAAAACAAGCTAAAATTCGGGAATTGGAAAATAAATTATTGATCTTGGAGAAACAAAATAAAATTATAGTCTCTCCTAAGTTGCAAACCAGTATCTTGGATGTTAAAAGGGAATTGGACTTGCTCTATTCGCAGGATATTGACAATGTACGTCAATGGCAACTTAATAGGCGTTATTGCAAAGGGAATAAACCAGATACTCCCCTAGCACGCACCTTACACTCAGTAATGACCCCACATTCCCCACTATATAAAATTCGAACCAAATCTGGTTCAATTACTGGCAACCCGAAAACAATTTTACGAGAATTTGTTGCTTTCTACTCCAAAATCTATCAGGATCCATCCACTTTTACTGTGCCACATGCAGATAGTTTGTTTTCGGCTGTAACTTTGCCTACTTTGACTCCTGACCAGCGCCTCTTAATGGATAATAACGTTACTGTGGAAGAAACTTTACTGGCAATTAAATTACTCCCTAGTTCTAAAACTCCGGGACCCGATGGCTTTTCGATTATGTATTATAAAAAATTTGCCCCAATCTTGGCTCCGCATCTTGCTAATTTATTTAATAAATTAATGCTCGGAGGTAAACTGCACTCTGATTCAATATTGGCACAGATTGCTTTGCTCCCCAAGCCTAATAAAGACTCATTAGATTGTGGTAACTACCGTCCCATTTCCATATTAAACAATGATATAAAAAATTTTGGGAAAATACTAGCTACACGCCTGAACTCCTTCTTAGCTACCTTAATCCATCCTGATCAAGTGGGATTTGTCCCTAATAGAGATGGTGGGGATAACGTTCGACGTTTACTACAATTGCTATACACCCTTAACTCCTCCCACACCCCAGCAGTACTATTAGCGCTGGATATTCAAAAGGCCTTTGATTCCGTCTCTTGGGAATATTTATATTATATTTTGCGCAAATGGAACTTTGTGGATAAGTTTCTTTCATCAATTCAGGCACTATATAACACTCCACAAGCCTTTCTTAAATGGGGTCCTTTTGCCTCTGATAGGATTACCCTCCACAGAGGGACGAGACAGGGATGTCCCCTCTCCCCACTTTTATTTATTCTGGCAATTGAACCTCTAGCAATACTGATTAGGCAGGACTCAAAGATTACTGGTACGACAATAGCCCATCACACTCACAAACTAATGCTTTTTGCTGATGACTTATTGCTGACCCTAACGAAACCGCTGACATCTCTCCCGCATTTGTTTAATATCCTCCATCACTTTGGGCGGGTATCTGGACTGGTGATTAATTCGACTAAGTCTGAAGCCCTTCCTTTGAATATTTCTCCATCCCAAGAAAAATTACTTAAGCTTAATTTTGATCTGCAGTGGAAAGTCAAACAGTTAAGTTATTTAGGGGTGCAAATTACTTCAAATCTCGAAGGTTTATATCAAGCTAATTATCCTCCACTTTGGATGGATATTACTAAGTCTCTTGCGGCCTGGTCTAAACTGCATATCTCATGGTTTGTGTCAGGGAACCGGGAGTTCCCTCTGGGGAGTTGTCCGGATATAGGAGGAAGCCCCTCAGGAGGGATCAGGATCGTGGTATCCAGGGATTCAGCAGAAGGGGTAATCAAGTTCAGGCAACAGGTCAAAAGGCAGGCAGAATATAAACAGAGTCCAAAGTCCAGGCAGGGGGTCAACAACAAGAGATCAATCAATAGAATACACAGGGATAACAGCAACAGGGAACCCAGGAATCAATCAGGAACAAGATCCTATTTTCGGGCGCCATCTTGGCGTCTCGGGCGTCCTTTTAAAGGGGTTTTTTGGCGCCCTTGCGTCAGCGTCAGCACGTCTGCGACCGACGCGCTGCGTCTGCGTCCGTCGCACCGTTGTGACGTCTTCGCGCCTGCGCACTTGCGCGCAGGCGTCTCTGCGCCGGCGCCGCTACCCACGTGGCGGCCATGGGCGCCGCCATTTTGGGAGCGGCGTCGGAGGACGTAGTTGTGCCGCCCGGAGCTCCTGGTCCTGCTCCGGGCGGCGATCGTGACAGTACCCCCCCCTCACGGGGGGCCTCAGGACCACCGAGACAAGGCTTCTGGGGAAACTTGGCGTGAAAATCCCTCACCAGACGAGGAGCGTGAACATCACGATGTCCTTCCCAGGAGCATTCTTCAGGACCGAAGCCCCTCCACTGAATGAGGTACTGAAGGGACCCTCTGGAGATCCTGGAGTCTAGGATTTTCTCCACCTCGTACTTGAGTTGACCCTCCACAGAGATGGCAGGAGGAGGAGTTTGACCACCAGAGAACCGGTTGGTGATAGCGGGTTTCACCAGAGACACGTGGAACACGTTGGGGATTCTCATCTCTGGTGGAAGCTGAAGTCTGACAGCCACAGGGTTGATTATCTCCAAGATGGGAAATGGACCCACGAATTTTGGACCCAACTTGGGAGATGGGATCTTCAACCGGATATTCCTGGAAGAGAGCCAGACATTATCACCCACCTTGTAGGGAGGAGAGGATCTTCGACGACGATCCGCGAAAGTCTTATGAACAAGAGCGCTCTTCTCTAGGTTCAACTTGGTAGCAGCCCAAATAGCAGACATATGGGCTGCGGAATCGTCAGCAGCCGGGACGTCAGAAAGTACAAAGTCTTGGGGAAAAGCTTGAGGATGCTGCCCATACACCGACATGAACGGAGACCTTCCTGTAGAGGAATGACAAGCATTATTATGAGCGAATTCCGCCCATGGGAGGAGATCAGACCAGTCATCCTGGCAGAGGGATACGTGGTTCCTCAGGAACTGTTCCAGGGCTTGGTTGACACGTTCAGCTGCCCCATTCGTCTGCGGATGGTATGCGGATGAAAACTGAAGAACAATTCCCAGGTCTTTGCATAGGGAACGCCAGAATTTGGCAGTAAACTGGGTGCCTCTATCGGAGACGATTTCCACCGGGAAACCATGCAGGCGGAAGATGTACTGGATAAATAGCTGGGACAACTCCACCGCAGAGGGCAACTTCTTCAGAGGGATGAAATGGGCCATTTTGGAGAATCGATCAATGACAACCCAGATCACAGTGTTCCCACAAGAGGGAGGAAGTTCGACAATGAAGTCCATGGACAGGTGGGTCCAGGGACGGGAAGGAACCGGCAATGGCTGTAGTAACCCACTGGGGCGGGAATGGCTTGACTTAGATGTGGCACAAACATTACAAGCAGCAACAAAGTCCTTCACATCTTTGCGGATATCAGGCCACCAGACCAGGCGTCGTAATAATTCAAGAGTCTTAGCTGGACCAGGGTGTCCGGCTTGCCTGGAGCAATGGGTCTGTTGCAGAATAGGCAGACGCAGCTCAGGAGGAACAAATGCCATTCCAATGGGAGTATCTGAAGGAGCAGAAGACTGACCAGCCAGGATTTGGTCAGCAAACTGTGGATACAGGGAGGCAATAATCTTGACTGGAGGGATGATTGGCTCTTGTCTCTCAGGAGAGCGGTCCACCGGAGTGAAGCTACGAGACAAGGCATCGGCCTTCTGATTCTTGGAACCTGGGCGATAAGTCAAGATAAAATTAAACCGAGAGAAGAAGAGAGCCCACCTTGCTTGTCTGGGGTTTAGCCTCTTGAGGGACTGGATAAACTCGAGATTCTTATGATCGGTGAAAATCTGAACAGGAATCAGAGAACCCTCCAGGAGGTGACGCCACTCTTCAAGGGCAAGTTTAACAGCCAAGAGTTCTCGGTTCCCGACATCGTAGTTCTGCTCTGCGGACGAGAACTTCTTGGAGAAATAAGCACAGGGATGCAACTTCCCATCAGCGGGATGTCTCTGAGACAGGATGGCTCCGGCTCCGACTTCAGAAGCATCTACTTCGATGCAGAAGGGTAGTTCAGGATTGGGGTGTCGGAGGACAGAAGCGGACGTGAAGGCCTCTTTCAAAGACTGAAAAGCTTCAATGGCAGATGGGGGCCACAAGCTGGGTTTACCCCCTTTCCGGATGAGGGCCAGGATAGGTGCAATGCGGGAAGAGAACCCCCGGATGAACTGCCGATAGTAGTTAGCAAATCCGACAAATCTCTGGATTGCCTTGGTACTCAACGGGATAGGCCACTCCTGGATGGCAGACACTTTCACGGGATCCATCTCAAAACCTTCAGGAGAGATAATGTATCCTAGGAAGGGAATCTTAGACACCTCGAAGACGCACTTCTCCAACTTGGCGAAGAGAGAGTTCTTCCTCAGACGAGAGAGTACCTCCTTCACCTGGGAGCGATGGCTTTCTAGGTCTTTAGAGAAGATCAGGATGTCGTCCAGGTATACGACTACGAACCTTCCTAGGAGATCCCGGAATACATCGTTAACAAACTCCTGGAAGACGGCAGGGGCATTGCAAAGGCCGAAGGGCATAACGAGATATTCATAGTGCCCGTCACGAGTGTTGAATGCCGTCTTCCATTCATCACCCTCACGGATGCGAATGAGATTGTACGCCCCTCGGAGATCCAACTTAGAGAATATCTTCGCCCCCTTCAGCTGGTCGAAGAGCTCTACGATCAAGGGCAGAGGGTACCTGTTTTTGACAGTGATTTTATTCAGGCCCCGGTAGTCTATGCATGGCCGAAGGCCTCCGTCCTTCTTCTCCACAAAGAAGAACCCAGCCCCTGCAGGAGAGGTAGAAGGGCGGATAAACCCCCGCTGGAGATTTTCTTGGATATATTCCTTCATTGCGGAAGTCTCAGCAGGAGAGAGAGGGTAAGTGCGGCCTCTGGGGGGCATGGCTCCTGGCAGGAGTTCGACAGGACAGTCATAAGAGCGATGTGGAGGAAGGAATTCCGCAGACTTCTTACAGAACACATCGGAGAATTCCTTATAACAGGAGGGCAGAGACTTTAACTCGGTTGAGGAGATAGTTACCTTCTTGAGGGGTTTATCAGGAAGGCAATGCTGTAGGCAGAATGGGCTCCAACGAGAAACCTGCCCTGTGGACCAGTCTATGGTGGGATTGTGCAGGCGCAGCCAGGGGAGACCCAAAACAACAGGAACATCGGGACAAGAGATGATAAGAAACGAAAGTCTCTCTTTATGCAGGGTCCCAACCTGCACAAGTAGTTCACCAGTAGTCATCGTGAGTACAGACTCCAGGGGTTTATCATCTATGGCGAAAATCCTCATGGGAGAAGGCAAAGGAAATAGGGGGATTCCCATGTACTTAGCAAAGAGAGCGTCCATGAAGTTGCCCCCGGCTCCGGAATCGAGGAAAGCATTCCCGAAGATGGTCTTATCAGTCAGACGAATCTGGAAGGGAAGGAGAAACCTGTGTGAGTTTCCTTGGGTCTTCCCCTGAGACCAATCACGAGACTTTTGAGCCCTGCCCCTACATGAGTTACCATAGACATACCTCGGGGTACAAAACTCTTAGCCTTTGCAGGACAGGCATTAGCGAAGTGGGAATGTCCGCCACAATACATACACAGGCCTGACGTCCGTCTGCGGAGTCTCTCTTGTTCAGTGAGGCGAGTTCTTCCCACTTGCATGGGTTCCTCCTGGAGAGAAATGGATGCTTGGGACAGGAGCCTGCAGGAGAGGCCTCTGGAAGCGTGGTGCCAACGTGGGTTGAAACTTCCTGACACGATCTCTCAGGGTTTGATGCTCTCTCAGAAGAGTGTCCACCTTAACAGCCAAGGCGATAAGGTCCTCAACTTGCGTGGGTAATTCCCGGGGGACCAGGTCATCTTTGATGCGGAGGGAGAGACCATTATAAAATGCAGTATGGTATGCGTCGTTGTTCCAACGAGTCTCAGCAGCAAGTGTACGGAATTCAATAGCATACTCCGCTACACTGCGACTCCCTTGGCGGATTTGGAACAGACGGGAAGCAGCGGATGTCACCCGGCCGGGAGCATCGATAACGATCCGAAATTCTTTGAGGAATGCTTCCGCGTCATCCATCAGTGGGGACTGCTTCTCCCAGTGTGGAGATGCCCACTCGAGAGCTTTCCCTGCCAGACGAGTAATCACAAACCCCACCTTGGCACGTTCAGAGTCAAATTCAGTGGGGTGTAGGGCAAATCGAATCTGGCACTGATTCACGAATCCTCGACAGGCTTGAGGATCGCCATCGTAAAGAGGCGGAGCAGGAATGTGTGGACCAGAGGTAGAGGGCTGGGTAGCCTTGGCAGCAGCCGCTTGCGGAGGAGGTGCCGGCAGGGGGGTCGCTGGTGTCAACAAGGAGAGCTTTTCCAAGATCGCCTCCAGCGTGTGTCCCACGTAATTCTGCCGGGCTTCATACGCCTCCATACGGGAATGTAGGCCCCGAAAGGCCCTGCCGAAATCTGGCTGAGCTTCCTCAGAGGAATCCATGGCCCGAAAATAATGTCAGGGAACCGGGAGTTCCCTCTGGGGAGTTGTCCGGATATAGGAGGAAGCCCCTCAGGAGGGATCAGGATCGTGGTATCCAGGGATTCAGCAGAAGGGGTAATCAAGTTCAGGCAACAGGTCAAAAGGCAGGCAGAATATAAACAGAGTCCAAAGTCCAGGCAGGGGTTCAACAACAAGAGATCAATCAATAGAATACACAGGGATAACAGCAACAGGGAACCCAGGAATCAATCAGGAACAAGATCCTATTTTCGGGCGCCATCTTGGCGTCTCGGGCGTCCTTTTAAAGGGGTTTTTTGGCGCCCTTGCGTCGGCGTCAGCACGTCTGCGACCGACGCGCTGCGTCTGCGTCCGTCGCACCGTTGTGACGTCTTCGCGCTTGCGCGCAGGCGTCTCTGCGCCGGCGCCGCTACCCACGTGGCGGCCATGGGCGCCGCCATTTTGGGAGCGGCGTCGGAGGACGTAGTTGTGCCGCCCGGAGCTCCTGGTCCTGCTCCGGGCGGCGATCGTGACAGTTCGGAAGGATAAATGCAATTAAGATGGTTCTTTTACCTAAACTATTATATTTTTTCCGCGTTCTGCCTATTGAAATTGCAAAATCCCAATTACACAAAATACAACAAAAATTTGCGAATTTTATTTGGGCCGGGAAAAAATCACGTTTGGCCCGAAATACCTCTTTTTTACCCAGGAATAGGGGTGGCCTGAGTGTCCCTAACATATTTTTCTATTTTCAAGCGGCGCAAATTGCGCCGTTAATTCATTTTTATAGACCTATCCTCCCATTATGGGCTCAAATAGAAGCCACACTGCTCAAGCCGATTAACCCTGCAGTGTTACCTTGGATCTCCAAAAGTAAACGGCCCATCGCTTCCACTCCAATTTTAAAAATGGCGCTGGCTGTATGGGACCAAGTAATATTAAGAACTCCATTAAAATCACCCCATTGTCCGGCTATGCCTGTTCTTGGTAACCCTGTTTTTCGACCAGGTCTACAAGGTACTGATTTTCATTGGTGGCATTCTCACAACATGCTATATGTCACTCAGTTTTTTGGCTTGCAAGGCCTCAGGAAATGGTCCACTATAGTCGACCTGTATAATCCTCCACGAGCGGAAAGCTTTCGCTATGTTCAGATCCAGCATTTTCTGACTGAAGTGACTAAAGGATGTGCTGATATCCTATCCTCTTCCGCTTGGGAACAAATGTGTGTTAAGTTCCCTTGTAGTGGGGGTATAATATCTATGTTATATAAGGACATTTTAAATTCAGCAATTACTTCCCCTCCACAATATACTACTCAGTGGGAACGGGATCTGGGTAATATAATAGACGATGCCTCCTGGCAACAAACGTGGGTGAATACAGCCAAATCCTCCATAAATACATTGGCGCAGGAAACTCTATACAAGGTGATCTCTAGATGGTACTTGGTTCCTACCAAACTACATAAATATTATCCCGCTGTCAGCCCCCTCTGTTTCCGAAATTGTGGAATGGACGGCACTATGTTACATGTTTGGTGGCAGTGCAGACAGGCGTTCAGATTTTGGTCCAGGATATTCACATTGATAGATTCAATACTGGGAGTTAGGCTTCGAAAAGACCCTAAGATGGTCTTACTCAATACCAATATTCCACTTTCGGATAAATATCATCGCAAGTTGATACAGTTTGTTTTTGTAGCAGCGAAACAAACTATTGCTGCCTCATGGAAAAAAACTTCTATTCCTATGGTTATGTTTCGCTTAAAAATGAATTGGATAATGGTAAATGAAAGATTATTGAGTATATCTACTGATACCTATTCCACCTTTACTAAGATCTGGACTCCCTGGATGCACTATGCCAGTATACGCTAAACTTTGTCTAGTGCAGGTTTTTTCCATCTTCCAATGTCTCTGTACCACTCTGTACCTGGCTTATCAAGTGATTTATACTAAATTGAAACCTATATGATGGAACTTAAGGCAGTTTCAAACCTGAACTAAGAGCTAATTGTTGACAATTTAATGAACACGGACACGGTTGCTTCGGTATATTGTTTAGTTCTCTTTTTATTTTGTTTTTTTATGCAACATAAACTCTTTGCTTATACTACATGATCCTGATATGTCGCTATGTGGAGTGTCCGGAGCCGTTGCTCTTCCTTCACTCTCAAGACATTTGTATGTTGTGCTTATAATCCCCTCTGCGTAGGAGGATACACATTTTCTATATCTACGAATGCATAAAAAAACTTTGTTATGAGAAAAGTATATGCTGTTTTTGCAACTAATAAAAAGATTTGAAAGAAAAAAGACCCTGCCCTTCCACTCCAGATGCCAGCTTGCTTCAAGCTCTGGAGTGGTATGGGTCTCTTGGAGGAAACTCATAGAGTACCCTCCTTGACAAAGAAAGGAGACTACCTGAAACATTTGGAAAGGGTTCTGACAGCCATTTGCATTAAGTGTACTTATACTCAAGGCCATTACTGAGTGTTAGGAAGTGCTTTAACCCTCATCAAGGTCTGAAACTTCATTATACGGACATATTTCACTGTTCCATAGTTCTTGGCCTCTTTTATGACCTTAATGTATTGTCTCACAGAATTGATAACTAAAGGCAAAGCATGCCACTTTTGATACCAGAGCCATATGCAGCTTCTCTAATTTAACACCAAGGGTGCTCTCAAGAAACTTTTTAAGTTCTTTAGCAGGGATGATTGGGGTAGAAGGATTTGCCACTCCTATGTCAACCTCATCTTCGATGTTCCCCTCATCCATGAGCTCTTCCTGGCTAAGGGATTGATAATTTCCCCTCTCCACTAGAGCTTTGAGAATCTCTCCACAAGATGTTGCAGGAGAAGGATCAGAATCACTTGTCATCTGGAGACCCTGCAATGGCTCGGGTGTTCCCTCAACTTCACCTGAAACACATTTGGAAGTGTTTGACACAGGAGCAACATAAATAATTAACTCCCTAGCAACAGGGGAGCTTTGGAGCCTCAATGTTTAGCCTCTGCCCTCTCCACTGCCTCCTGTACCCCTTGGATGGCAATAATAATGGGGTCAGTGGAAGACAAGGGAGGAGAGATCTTAGTATGAACAGTAGAGTTTGTCTGAAGCTGGTTGTAGTTCCCAAATCTCAGCCCCCCAGGAACACTAACTGCCCACTCTGCAGGAGTCTCATTAGGTGCCCCTTTACACTCCAGGGGAAGATCTTCTAAATTATTTGAAGGTAGATGCTGTACCCTTGACTCTGTGGGGAGACCCACACTGCCATGGTCAAGGCCGTGCAGACCATTAACCTCATTATTCCCCACCTGGTCTGGAGACGAGTGCATGGTCTGACACTGGTTGACCACAACCAACAGTTGGGCTAGACAATGTCACCACATGAGGAGCAGATGTTTTGCTGCCCTTTTTACCCTTGGATGGGGGTGCACCATCATTAACCACTGATGCCCATTCCTCAGGTACCAGCCAGTTGGATTTAAATTTGCTCTTTTTCTTGGCATCTGAAGCGGAAAGGCCACTGTCTGCCCCCATCCCAACAGATATTGCAATCATGGGCACCCCTACACCCTCAGTGGTGCCCATAACAGGGGCACATTTTTTTGGCCCTGGGGGATGTATTGATATTTCCCCCCCTTCTCTTTTGCAGCAATTGAAAAGCATGCTGCAGCCTTAGATAACTTTAGTAGAGAAGGAGGAGGTTTTGATGTTGTAGAGGTGGGTTGTGTAACAGCCACCTTAAGGTTATTTAGTGAAGGAGATATTCCCTTTGATGACCCTGTTGAAATTTTTCCCAGCAGGATAAGACGTTTTATTTGAGGGACTGGTTGCAGGAACAAGGCCTGTGGTCTCTGGCGAGTGTGCCCCAGGTTCCTACAAAGGAAGCACCTCACTTCCTCTGTGCTATAAAATTTTTTATACAGCACCCCTTCAAATGGAACCCTGAAAGACCCCTCAATAGTGTCTGGCCACCGAGGTAAAAGTAGTTGCACCTGCCTTTTAAAGGAAAGGACATGCCTCAATCTGCTCTCCTTACATCCCAGGGGAATTTTAGACATATTTGATTTTAACTCCCCAAGGGCTTGCAGGTGGGGGTACAATAAGTGGTCTTGCAGGAAGGGGGGCACATTAGATAAAACCACCCTTGTGGTTTTCTTCTAGGGGTTCTACAGGGACAGAACTACCTCCCACTATGATACCCCTCTGCACCAAAGCATGCACTGCAGTCAGTGTACGGGCAAAGATTATGGTTTTCCCATACATTATACTTGCTGCCACTACTGCAGAATGGCCCACCAATTCAGCTGTATCCTTTATATAAGCCTCTATGCCATGAGTGCTTGACAGGCATCTGACCCCATGCTTTCTTGTAAGCTTCTCTACCCCAGCAGTGACTTGGCTTGGGTTGCTGCCAGTAGCTACTACCTGCGCAAAAGTTTTAGCAGTTGTTACATTGGCTGCAGAAGTAGAGGCAGTGGAGCTTTTTGACATGGGCTCTAACTGGTGTTTCCTTGCAGAGCTACAGCTGGGATTTTCAGGTCCTTTTGCTTTAGAACCCTGAGGTATTTTTTTTATAACTTTCTTTTTTATTCCCTCCCATTATTTTACAAAACAACGCACAAAAAGAAAGCTTAATAAATTTAATAAGCTCTGGCAGGGAGAGGGTTAATGTGCGCAGATGCCTGGGAGCTACGCTGCTGCTGGAAAAGATTTTATACGTTTAAATCCTTCTCCCTTTAGCTTTCTATCCTCACAAAATTGAGTACAAAATCAAAATACCCATTCAAGCTGTACAAAAAGTAAACAATTTGTGCTGAAACAGCATAGAAATACAAGTAAAACTAATACCCAGTTGCGGGAGAGGGGTAGGGGATCTAACAGCGAGTTTGTAGTCCAGAGGAAGTGAAGGGAACTGGGCTAGCAATCACCTTTTGGGTCAAAAGAAAAATCGATTTTTAGTAAAGAAAATCAACTCAAAACTTCCCAAATTTCACCCACCAAGTGGACACACATTCATACACCAAGTGAAAACAAAAAATCCTATCTTAAACAGGGATTTCTATGCTTAATTCAGCACCAAACAGAGAGCTGTCTCCTGTGTGTTGATTTTTAATTAGCTGATATATTATTCAAATTGCAGGTGACTGACTGCTCACCAAAGTTAATAACATCTCAAAAGGAGATAATTAACTGATTAAAATACAACTGTCACTTAATTAAAGTGCACTTAAATATGGAGTGTGAGGATTGTCTAAACAGAAACCAGGTCTGGGGATACTGAGCAAAGTACCCCATCTGTTGCCCACTGGTCAGCAAATTCTCTTAACCGACCAGTAAACACTGCTTGGGTGTACTCTGCTCGGATGCGGGAATGCACCAGCACCCGGAACAAGACTTCCACTGGCAGAGGATTCCCACCTTCCAAATATTGCTTTCTAGATTTATGAATGGCTAATTTAGTTAAAGCCAGGAGCAAGTTGGAGAGAAGGTCTTTCTCTTGATTGTCCCGGGATACTGGGCGTCCAATAATATAAACATGAGGGGAAAAGTGTAACCAGAACTGCAGGTAAAGCTTCCTCAAAAGAGCCAATAGAGGTTGCAGTCTGGCACACGTAAAATAAGCATGAAACACAGACTCTCCTTTGCCACAGAATGGAGTCTGTAAAATGAGCTAAATATTCTCTCTTGCTCAAGGCACCATGGAGCACTTTCCAACTAAAGTCTACAGTGGCTCTAGGCACCAAACTGGAATAAAGAGCTTGCCACTGAGGTCTTTCACCCCCGTTAAGCACACGCCTCCAGATGGTATCATAGCGGGAGATGAAGGCAAGGAAGTGTACAGTGTGAAGCATTAGAGAGTACAACAGCATTCTTGTTATATCAAGAAAGCGTGTCAATGTAAAATTCTCCAACTGGCTCAAGTTGGGGGAAGGAGGTGCCTGAGGGTTTTGGGTGCTATTATTATGTCTGGAGGTGAGGAGTTCCAAGGTGGATGTGGCTCTCCAGCATGTAAAACCCCATCAATGAAGGTGTGAGAATCAGCAGAGATTGTGTCCTTGATTTCCTTGAGCAGACGGTGTGGAACCCTAGTGGTGAGGAATCTCATGTGTTGTATGACTGCCTGAGAGTTCCCCCAATCTGATTTCTCAAAATCCAGGAGATCCCCAACTCTGGTTAACTGAGCCTGGCGATGGCGGATGCTGATGGATTCCAACATCCTAGTCTTAAAAGATGGATTGTAAAGTAGGGGCTCATTTAGAATGTCTTCCCCTTGAATGGCTCCTTGCCTTAACACAGAAACCATGCTCCAGATCTTTAGAGTGTCTTGGTAGTAAGCCGGCATGGTTGAAAGGCTTCTTAGGAAACCCTCAGGTTCAATTACAAACAATTGCCGGTCATACCCCATATTCCGTATCTGGCAATAAAAGCTTGATGCTGGGGTACACCACTGTGGAGAAGGATCTGCATACAAGTATCTCTGTATTTGCTGGAAACGGAAGGTGTGCACTTGAGAACGTATGCACACGACTCCCTGCCCTCCCTCTCTCAAAGGGAGGCTTGAAACACCTGCAGAAACCCATTTCTTTCCTATCCAGAGAAAGTCCAGTAACCTTTTCTGGATCTTAGCAATGAATTCTTGGGTTGGACTAAGACATATCAGCCAGTACAAGAGCTTAGAGGCCATAAGCTGATTGATCACCAAAGCCCTCCCCCTCATAGAAAGTACTTTAGCAAAACCTTTCCACTTTGCCAGGCAGGTTAGAACACGCTCCTCAAGTTCAATGAAATTCTGTGAGACAGGATGCTCCTCAGCTGATGGGTAGACCCCTAAATATTTAATGATATTACTCTCCCACGAGATGTCACGAAAAGCAGGAGGTAGGAAGTCTACCTGTAGAGAACCCTCCAGAAGGCCTGGGCTCTTGAACCAGTTGATCCGGGCGGATGAGGCAGCAGCGTAGACCTCTTGACATTCTTGTGCCCACTCAAGATCAACTAGGTCCTGGGTCACAAGAATTACATCATCAGCATAGGCTGAGAGAACCACCCTCATGTTGGGTTCTTTGAGCACCAGTCCAGTGAGCCTTTTCCTTAAGGGACACAGGAAGGGCTCAATGGCCAGCACGTACAGTTGTCCCGACAAGGGGCATCCTTGCCAAACTCCTCGTCCAAAGGCCAAAGGTGCAGTCAGAGACCAGTTGATTTTAACTAAACACTCTGCAGAGGCATACATTGTTTTCAGGTAGCCCACAAACTGTGGGCCAAAGCTATAGGCTTGCTGAGTGCCTATAAGATATTGGTGATCCACCCTGTCAAATGCCTTCTCTTGATCCAGAGAGAGAAAAGCAAGAGATAGACCAGTCCTTCTTGCAAAATGTAGTAAGTCTGTATGGGACTGGTCAGGATGAATCACCTCTGCCAGCTCAGATTTGAGCCTGAGTGAGATAGCTTTGGCCACAATTTTATAATCTGTGCTAAGCAGTGAGACTGGTCTCCAGTTCTTAAAGGGGAACTATCGCGAAAATCGAATTTTCCCAGTGGATAGATAGGATGAAAATAACAATATTCTCAAATATATTCATTTAACAGAAATGCTTACTTTTTGAAAGGCATTCAATAATATTACAGTGAGTTAGAATGCTTTCTCTGAGAGCCAGTTCAAGCAATTGCTGAATGGGAGTGGCTATACCCCAACTGTGATGTCACGTAGTAACTAGCAAAGTCCCACCCTCTTCATGCTGAATCCAAAGCATCCACACACCAACTGTATTCTCTGGAATCTCATTCTGAGAACAGTAAGGCTGCTATTCTTTTATACCACTCCTATCTCACTCACCCCTGCCACTCATACCTCACTCACACTCACCCCTGCTACTCCTATCTCTCTCACTCACCCCTGCCACTCATACCTCACTCACACTCTCATTCTGAGAACAGTAAGGCTGTTATTCTTTTATAGTGTGAAAATGTTGATTTTATTGGCAGAATGAGGTTTTTGCATTCTCCCAGATCAAAGCCTGCCACTCCTATCTCACTCACACTCACCCCTGCCACTCCTATCTCTCACCCCAGCCACTCACACCTCACTCACACTCACCCTGCCACTCCTATCTCTCTCACCCCTGCCACTCATACCTCACCCCTGCCACTCCTATCTTCCTCACTCACCCCTGCCACTCATACCTCACTCACACTCACCCGTGCCACTCCTATCTCTCTCTCACCCCTGCCACTAATATCTCTCTCACACTCACCCCTGCCACTCATATCTCACTTACACTCACCCCTGCCATGCTCCTATCTCTCTCACTCACCCCTGCCACTCATACCTCACTCACACTCAACCCGTGCCACTCCTATCTCTCTCTCACCCCTGCCACTAATATCTCTCTCACACTCACCCCTGCCACTCATATCTCTCTCACTCACCCCTGCCACTCATACCTCACTCACACTCACCCGTGCCACTCCTATCTCTCTCTCACCCCTGCTACTAATATCTCTCTCACACTCACCCCTGCCACTCATATCTCACTTACACTCACCCCTGCCATGCTTACCTTCTACTCTCACTCACCCCAGCAACTCCTCTCTCACACTCACCCCAGCCACTCCTATCTCTCTCACACTCACCCCTGTCATGCTTACCTTCTACTCTCACACTCACCTCAGCCACTCCTTTCTCTCTCACACTCACCACAGCCACTCCTTTCTCTCTCACACTCACCCCAGCCACTCCTATCTCTCGTACACTCAACCTTGCAATGCTTACCATCTACTCTCACACTCACCTCAGCCACTCCTTTCTCTCTCACACTCACCCCAGCCACTCCTATCTCTCTCACACTCACCCCTGCCGTGCTTACCTTCTACACTCACCTCAGCCACTCCTTTCTCTCTCACACTCACCACAGCCACTCCTTTCTCTCTCTCACTCACCCCTGCCACTCATACCTCACTCACACTCACCCCTGCCACTCATATCCCTCACACTCACCCCTGCCACTCATACCTCACCCCTGCCACTCCTATCTCTCTCACTCACCCCTGCCATGCTTGCCTTCTACTCTCACACTCACCTCAGCCACTCCTTTCTCTCTCACACTCACCCCAAATGACTCCAAACAGGTTCTAGGAGGTCCACCATAGGCTAAAACAGCAATTCAGCAGGTTTTAGATGGTGAATGGTTCAAGTCGAAGTTTTTAAAGAGACAGCACATGATAAATTTCGATATTCGAAAAGCTAAATTTTTTTAAATTCAAATAGAATGTTTGCCTATTCGATAGTCGAAGTACAAAAAAATAGCTCGAAATTTGAATTTTTTTTACTTTGAATTTTTATTTCGACCCTTGATAAATCTGCCCCTGTTCTCTCACTTTAGGGGCATTTTCTGAGGAGAAATCTTTAGTTTACCTAGGAAAACTATACATTGTTTTTTTTCAGTAGAAAATAAGCTTTCTAAATCTGAGTTTTCGTGTATTTCCACCTCTTTTTTGAAAAATACACATTCTGATGATTACATAATGAGTAACTATATCTTTCTACTCCTAACTACCAAACATCAAAGCTTGTCTTAACTTTGCGGTTCTTATAAAAATGTATTAAAATTCTGAAAAATCACTTCAAAGGTTTTATTTTTCTGCTCCGCATATCCCACACTGTATTAGGTACCCTGAATATAATTGCCAGGGGTCCACTGAACAGTTTGATGCCCGTTGTGCATAGGTTTACCAAAGTATCTGGCATTTAGATGCCCCAAAATGAAGTTAGCGCATACACTCAGTGGCCAAGCAAGCAGGGCGCCCTAGGCAACCCTGCCGGCTATGTCGCCTCCCCCCTAGTGCGCGCACATGAACATTAACGTGCATGCACAGGAGAGCGCATTCACGTTCAGATGAAAGCAGCAACGCTGTAATATCTGCTGAGCTCAGGGAAACAACAGCCCAAACTAGGGGAAGGCAGTAGAAGAGGTAATTACCTGGCACCCCTTTACTTTTGCGCCATAGGCACGTGCCTCTTCCTACTCCTAGTTCCAGCCCTGCATACACTGCCTGATTAATGTTTGGTAAAAGTGGCAAATAAGTAAGTCATCCCAAGACAACATCACATTTTTAGAAAATACACATTCTGCCAAATCTAAAATAGGTAAATGTATCTTTGTATGGCAAAGCAGCAACACAACTTTTTGTTTTTTATATCATTTCTGAAAATCATCACAAAGTTTGCATTTTACCCCATTATATACCTACATTTGTAATTTACCAGCATAAAGCATCCTAAATATGAATGCCAGGGGTCTACTGAATAGTTTGATGCCTTAACCCTTTCCCTGCCAGCCGTTTTGTCCTAGATGCGAACATCTACTGCCAAGCAGTTTTTAGATATTTTGCACTCTTTCACTATAAGGGCCTTTCCTGGGGTGGTCTTTTAGTTTACCCAGGAAAACAATATATTGTTTTTTTCAGGACAACCTGAACTTTCACAGTATGCAAGAATTTTGGTGTAATTCTACTTCTGTAAAAAATATAGGCTTCTAAGTGTCTAATAAAATGAAAAATATCATGTTTCACGAAGAACAATCACATCATTTATGTTATGTACGAGAACACAGCCGATTTAGAAATGTCTAAATGAACGCGGCAATACCAAATATATATAGTTTTATGGAGATTTCTCACTCGTATAGATCAAAATCTACAAGCAGTACACAACCAAATGTCCAAAGCACCGCTCCCCAAACGGCATACTTTTGATTTCAGGGCCAAACATTCCACTAACAGCTGGTTTACCCTAAAAAACTACCCATTATTAGAAAGAACAGATTCTGGTGAATCAAAAATGGGTAAAAATATCTTTGTACTCCAAACTACCAAGTTGTAATTGTTTCCTAAAGTTATAATATTTTATAGTAATTGGTGAATTTTTTGAAAAATGACCTCAAAGCTTCCACTCTACAGCAACATATCTCCCACACATCATTAGGTATCAATAAAACACCCCAAATATGAAAGCCTGTGGTCCACTGAACTGTTTGATGCCCAATATGTATAGGTGTACCCAAGCATGTGGTATATAGGGGCCCCAAAATGAAGACCCCCAATATGGTCTGTCATTTCAGGTACTGCAAAATCAACACATTTACATAGATTTGGGGGTGGGGGGCAAAAGTAGAAAAAAGTAAGTTCACCCCAGAAAACCATATATTTTCGGAAAGTACACATTGCCATGAATCTAAATTGGGTATGCATGTGTTTGTACTCCAAAGTACCAAGCGCAAACCATTCCTAAATTTGGTGACATTTCCAAAAATCGCTTGAAAATGTCTACCCTGCAGCATCGTATTTCCCACATACTTTTAGGTATCAAGAGAAATCACCCCAAATATGAAAGCCTAGGGTCCTCTGAACAGTTTGATGCTCAATATGTATAGGTGTACCCAAGCACGTGGCATATAGGGGCCCCAAAAGGAAGACCCCCATATGGTCTGTCATTTCAGGTACTGCAAAATCAACACATATATGGTTTTCTGGGGTGAAAGTACTTTTTTTCTACCTTTGCTCCCCCCCAAATCTATGTATATTTTCGGAAAGTACACATTCCTGCGAATCCAAATTGGGTATGCATGTCTTTCTACTCCAAAGTACCAAGTCGCAAGCCTTTCCTAAATTTGGCGATAAAAGCAACAGTTTTTACATTTCTGAAAATGGCCCAAAAATAGTGCGATTGGTCGCATTTATCTCAGCCAATTTCTTACATATAATTGTAAAACACCATAAATACTGATGCCAAGGATCTACTGAACAGTTTGATGCCCAATATGCATTGATATCCCAAGGCAGCTGGCATGTGCGGACCCCAAATGAAAATAGTGCATATGATTTTTCTCCACTGCCGATTCGCCTTCTGTGAACATAGACCCTTGACTTCATATTATGTGCCTCAAGACCCTCCTAACAGCAAAGACCCCCCTAAAACCATATATTTTTGGAAAGTACACATTCTGACGAATCCAACAAAGATAAAGACGTCTTTCTACACCAAACTACCAAACTGCAA
The DNA here is from genome assembly GCF_017654675.1 of Xenopus laevis. Taxonomy (NCBI): domain Eukaryota; kingdom Metazoa; phylum Chordata; class Amphibia; order Anura; family Pipidae; genus Xenopus; species Xenopus laevis. Next base: position 69,840,385 of record NC_054373.1, read on the forward strand.
AGCTTTTCTAAACGTAGAGGTTTTTACAACATTTCTGAAAATCGCCTAAAATTGTTGCAGTTTGCTGAATTTATCGCACACAATGTTTTACGTATAAAGAAAAATCAGAGAGAAGGGCTCAGCTGCAGGAGAACGTACAGTGTACGTTTTTTACAGCCTGAGCCCTGAACCGCCAGCACGTACGCCGTACGTGCTTGGCGGTTAAAGGGTTAATTCATAGATTTACCAAACCACCAAATTCAAATAGTACATATGAATTTTCACATGACACTCTTGACTGTTACAATATAAGCACCCGGCACGTGTATTACCCTAGAAAACCATATATTTTCCGAAAGTACACATTCCGACTAATCTAAAACGGGTAAATATGTCTTTCTACTGCAAACTACCAAGCTGCAAAGTTATGCTAAACATAATACCTTTTATTAAATTTCTGAAAATCATCACAAAGCTTGCATTCTACCCCATTATTTACCCCACATTTTGTAACGTATCAGCAGAGGGTCTGAACTACACATTACAAAGAACAGTGGTAAATGCTATATAATCATAAAATCCAATAAAACCACAAAAATCAATGCTTTGTTTTTTTTTCGCCTAGTGTAATCAGCAGTCATAATCACTGTTTGACTATTTTAGCATGGCCAAATATGTTTTACGGAAAGAAACAAGCAAACAACACCTATGCAGAGCTGAAAATGCAATAAAATGGCTAAAAATGCATCAAAATTGCAATATAATAACTAAAATAACATACAAAAGGTATTGCACAGTACGGTACGCTATTGACAATAGCAATAAAACATTTTTTTTCAAACAAGGTGCAAGTGTGTGTGAGTGTGCAGTGTCGGACTGGAAATATCGGTGGGCCCTGACGCTTAATGGGCCCCCACCGGGCCAGTCCCCTCTCCCGATCAGATTCGGGGAAAAAAAAGTTTTTTTAGGCACTGCGCAAGCACCGTCTGCGCATGCGCTCAGCACCTGTTGATTTAGGAGCGCCGCGAACAACTTCACGCAGGTGCTCGGCACGTCATATAGGGGGGCGAGGGGTCGGAGATGGCCCTGGACATTAGTCCTGGTGGGCCCTGGGCCCCCCAGTCCGACCCTGTAAGTGTGACCCCCCCTGATCCCCAAAAATGTATGTGTGCATGTATGTTTTAGTGTGAAGGTAAGTGTGCTTCAGTTTCAGTGTGTGTTTGTGTGTGTAAGTGTAACACTAACCTGGAAAACGAATGACAATCCATCTGGGGTTGCAGGAGGGGGTCCCACAAAGAGGAGGCAGAAGTCTTCAGTGAAGATCCAGTGAGTGGGCTGTGTTGCGGGTATAGGAAGTGCAGGCAGCAGCAGGACACGTAGAATTCACGTGCCTGCTGCCACCTTGAGTCCCCTGGGTGATCACACCCCTGGGGCCACTCTATCCCCTGCTCTCCTGGTTGCCTAGGAGCAGGGCAACAAGCAGGGATGGAGAGAGCTGCAGCCAGCCCTTCGCACCTGCAGCTTCTCCCACTGCAGCCAGCCTTTGCCCCCCTGGAGCCAGCCTTCCCCCCCCACCTGCAGCCAGCCTCCCCCCTGCAGCCAGCGTTGCCCCCCACCTGCAGGCGGCCTCCCCCGCACCCAGCTTCCCCCCTGCAGCCTCCCCCACTGCAGCCAGCCTCCCCTACCTGCAGCCAGCCCCCCCTACCTGCAGCCAGCCTCCCCCCTGCAGCCAGCCTGCCCCCCCCACCTGCAGCCAGCCCCCCCACCTGCAGCCAGCCCCCCACCTGCAGCCAGCCCCCCTTCCTGCAGCCAGCCCCCCCTTCCTGCAGCCAGTCTCCCCCTGCAGCCAGCCTGCCCCCCCCCACCTGCAGCCAGCCCCCCCACCTGCAGCCAGCCCCCCCACCTGCAGCCAGCCCCCTTCCTGCAGCCAGCCCCCCCTTCCTGCAGCCAGCCCCCCCTACCTGCAGCCAGCCCCCCCTACCTGCAGCCAGCCCCCCCTACCTGCAGCCAGCCCCCCCCTACCTGCAGCCAGCCTCCCCTACCTGCAGCCAGCCTCCCCCCTGCAGCCAGCCAGCCCCCCACCTGCAGCCAGCCTCCCCACCTGCAGCCAGCCCCAGTACTTATCTTGCTTTTAAAACTCTTTTTTTACCCTCAGCTGCTCTCCTTCTGCAGCTCCCCCTCCCTTCCAGAAAGTAATGTGAAAAGTAATTCTCCGTAACAATCTCCTTCTCAGCCCCCCACCTGCAGCCAGCCAGCCCCCCCACCTGCAGCCAGCCCCCCACCTGCAGCCAGCCAGCCCCCCTGCAGCCTGCCCCCCTACCTGCAGCCAGCCTTTGCCCCCTGGAGCCAGCCTTCCCCCCCACCTGCAGCCAGCCTCCCCCCTGCAGCCAGCGTTGCCCCCCACCTGCAGGCGGCCTCCCCCACACCCAGCTTCCCCCCTGCAGCCTCCCCCACTGCAGCCAGCCTTCCCCCCTGCAGCCAGCCAGCCCCCCACCTGCAGCCAGCCCCCCCCACCTGCAGCCAGCCAGCCCCCCCACCTGCAACCAGCCAGCCCCCCCACCTGCAGCCTGCCAGCCCCCCCCACCTGCAGCCAGCCCCCCACCTGCAGCCAGCCAGCCCCCCTACCTGCAGCCAGCCTCCCCCCTGCAAGCCAGCCTGCCCCCCCACCTGCAGCCAGCCCCCCCTTCCTGCAGCCAGCCCCCCCTTCCTGCAGCCAGCCCCCCCCTTCCTGCAGCCAGCCCCCCCTTCCTGCAGCCAGCCCCCCCTTCCTGCAGCCAGCCCCCCCCTACCTGCAGCCAGCCTCCCCCACCTGCAGCCAGCCTCCCCCCTGCAGCCAGCCCCAGTACTTATCTTGCTTTTAAAACTCTTTTTTTACCCTCAGCTGCTCTCCTTCTGCAGCTCCCCCTCCCTTCCAGAAAGTAATGTGAAACGTAATTCTCCGTAACAATCTCCTTCTCAGCCCCTCCCCCTGCAGTCAGTCAGTCAGTCAGCGTCATAGTTTTACAAGTCCTGTTACATGAAGACTTGCTCTCCTGAAACTCCCCCCTCCCTCCCAGAAACGAGGCAAAAGTAACTAAAGGTGGACTTATTAACACTGGCTGAATCCATGCGGCTCAATAGTCTGTATGTGACACTGAGACGCAGCCATGTTAGACAAGCAGAAAAATCAAACTGGAGCAGCAGCACCTTCAATACTCACGCGTCTCAGTGTCACATACAGACTATTGAGCCGCACGGATTCAGCCAGTGTTAATAAGTCCACCTTTAGTTACTTTTGCCTCGTTTCTGGGAGGGAGGGGGGAGTTTCAGGAGAGCAAGTCTTCATGTAACAGGACTTGTAAAACTACGACGCTGACTGACTGACTGACTGCAGGGGGAGGGGCTGAGAAGGAGATTGTTACGGAGAAAAGAGTTTTAAAAGCAAGATAAGTACTGGGGCTGGCTGCAGGGGGTGGGGGGTCTGGCTCTAAAGAGAAGAGGGATCAATACAGCAGGGCACAAATAACGGAGCCATTAATTATTCTGCCTCCACACAGTTCAAGATTGACAGCACTGATAGCCAATGAGAGAGAGGACAGCGTTGTTATGCAAAGAACTCGACTCCGACGCCAGAGCTAGCCAGAGGCAGGTAGGAGAGAAGCAGCTAGGCATGTGTTCATTATAATGACTTCAATATTTTAAAAACTGTACATTTTTTTTAATACATTATATATAGACAATTTAATAACTTCATGCAATGATTCTTTTTACAAATTTTTAATTTCGCGATAGTTCCCCTTTAATAAGGTGGATATCTCCTTAGGAAGTAATGATAACACTGCTCGAGGACATGAAGGTGGCAGCTCTCCTTTCTTGAGGTCCTCAGTTAGGACCCTATGGAAATCAGGGCCCAGAGTATCCCAGAAGAACTGGTCAGTCCGTCAAGCCCAGGAGATTTATTGTGGGGCATTAAACTGAGTGCTTGAGATAGTTCATCTAGAGTGATTGGTGTCTCCAACCTCTCTTTTCTCCTCTCACTGACCACTGGAAACCCATCCCATAGCTCCTCACAGGCTTCTGGAGGGATGGGCTCTGGAGAAAAAAGGTAGGACCGGGCTCTGTTCTGGATAGCCTCCGGATCCTCAAGGGGGGTGCCATTCTCCGCAAGAAGGCATGTGATTTGTTTTCGGTTCCCCGTCTTCTTCTCCAGAGCAGAGAAGAATTGTGAACTTCAATCCATATCACAGAGTAACTGCATCCGACTTCGCACAAAGGAACCACAAGCCTGTCGCTGTTCCATGTTACGCATCGCTTCTTTCCTTTCTAGGTATTCACACTGAAGGGCTTGATCTTCAGAGCCTAATAGCCTTTGCTCAAGATCAAGCATCTCCCCATTCAGTGCCTCAATCTCTGCATTGAGCTGCCTGCTCACACTTTTGGTATACTCTTGACACAAAAGCTTTAGGTGAAACTTACCTACATCCCACCACTGATTCAATGTGGCAAATTCATCCTGAAAAGCCCTCCAGCTTCTCCATGTATCCCAAACTGACTTTGCAAAACCCTCATCTTCTAATAAAATGTTGTTAAAGTGCCAGTCAACAGCTTTTGGCAGAGATGGTGTGATTGACATTCTCAGGGATACACAATTGCGGTCTGAGAATGGTGCTAATCTTATAGTGCTCGACTGGGCTTGTGAAATGAGATGGCTCGATATATATATCCTATCAATCTGGAATTGAAAAACATGACCATCTCTCATCCTGACATAGGTGAAGGCATCCATCTCTGGGTTCTGTTCTCTCCAGACATCAACCAAGGAGAAATGAGCAATTAGTTCTCAATAAACTGACTCAGACGAGTCCCTTTTCTTGTGTACATTGCGGTCTCGAGCATCAAGGGTCATACAGAATTAATAGATTATATGTTCTACTTGACTCCTGGACCCAAAGATGTAATAGATGGCCAGGGATGACAGAGTTGGCACTCAGCACCTCTGCCTGGAAGTATACTAAGAAAAGGGTCACAATCCCACATGACGTAATCCTCACTGCTTCATCGCTGTGGCAGCCTTGCTATCTGGGGCCCTTCTTGCCATATGTGGAATCTGTTTGACTAATCTTAGCCTGACACCCATGTATGTTGAATTTTGAATTAAGTTTGATATTTATACATGGTTTGAACTATGACTAGCGTTGGAAACAAGAGAGCTGATTGGCCTGCAAGACTTCGATTGCAAGGCTGCTACAGCGATGAAGTAGTGAGGATTACATCTGCGGAGAGGGCTGCCTTAATATCTCCCTCCCATCACTACATAAAATTAGCATGGACTACACTTAAGAGGAAGTGTATTGCTTTCTATGACTAACCCAGAGAACAACATCTCTAAGTCTGGCTACATTTGGAGACTGATAACAGTGACAGAGTGGTAAATGACTGGCAAGGTGGCAGGAGAAATCAACAATGATCCCTCAATGTGGACCTACCTTGAATTGGAGTGCAAATATGGAGCTGGCGCTTACCTATATGGTTCACCTCAGACTGGCCTGCTACCCAGAAGTATGTGCCGGACAAAGTGGTCATTCCTCTATTCGATCGGAGGAGTTCCCTGGCGGCGGTGGTGAGTATTCCACTGTGGATTTGACCAGGGATTCCCACTGGGGGGCGATTTGATGTACATGCATAACTTACTTGAAAATGCAGCAGAAGACTGTGGGTATCCTTGAGGATGAACACAGACACTGAAAGTGACTTTGATGGCATTTGGGGTCAACAGAAACTTATTAGTAATTAATACACAGAGAGTGATTTTATTATTAGAGGACTTGCTGAACATTCCCTGTGGGGTGGTTTGGATTTTTTTGATATTTTTATACATCTTAACTTCTTTCTTTGATCATGTATGTGGTTTGTGTAGATGGTGTAGACATTAAACATTTGAGAACAGAGTAAGCACATATTTGCAGTATTTATGGTGATTTATATATAACAATATTGGTGAGTGAGCACTTATTTTTTTATATGGGGAGATTCATCACTAGGATTTAAGGGGTAACACATTTTTACACAAATTAAATTTTTTTGGTATGTATACAGTTAAGGTGACCCTAATAATCAGGGGCGGGTTAATGAACACATAATTTTGGTGAGAGCTTTACCATAAGTAACCACAATAGATCCAGGACTTTACATGTAGATAAAAAGCATACCACAAATAGATTGTTCCATGTTGGTCCCTACATAACAACATAATTATATGGTATTTTACCATGTCGGCCCTTCATAGCAACATAATTATATGGTAGGTTACCAGGCCGGCCCTACATAGCAACATTTTTACATGGTAGGTTACCACGTCAATATTGTTATATGGTAGATAACCATGTCGGCCCCTACATAGCAACATAATTACATGGTGGGTTATCATGTCAGCCGCTACATAGTAACATAATTATATGGTAGGTTACCATGTCAGCTCTTACACAGCAACATAATTATATGGTAGGTTACCATATTGGCCCCTATATAGCAACATTATTATATGGTAGGTAACCATGATGGCCCTTACATAGCAACATAATTATAAGGTAGGTCACCATGTCAGCCTTTGCATAACAAAATAATTGTATGGTAAGTTACCAGGAAAGGGTAAGTGAGGGAGAGCCATATAGTGGGCGTGTGATTTAATAAGGGGTAATTCATTTAAGTGTGTCTGAATGTTAACTAAAGAAAAGACTTATACCACAAGATTTAATAGTGCAAAAGTGTAAGTGGAGAGGTATACCGATGAGTTGACTCAATGATTCACATATTAGCAACATAAGTAACTGAATCTGTTTCTTTTATTGTAACATTGTGCTGTTTATACCTTATCTGATGGCATTGTAATGTTAGGTTATATGTATTAGTATTGGTTTAGCTGTTATGTGCTGCCACCTAGTGGACCATTTTAGGATAGCTGCCCACATGTTAATTAGACTTGTCATTCAAGGTTAAGCCTTCCCACTAAAGTTCACAGGAAGTAGAGGAGAATCCATTTTGAGCACACACAGACAGCTCACAAGCAGAGGGACAGAACTCCTTAGGATCTTTCACTTTTACACAGGCCCCTGGTTACATAACTGTAAGTAAGATGATATGTTTCCTGTATGTGTTTACATGTGTGTATATGCTGTACAGGTTGTGATGCAATGTTATTATGTTTTACAGTTTTACAAAAAGGATAATAAAATAAGAACCCATATAAGGATAAAGCATTCAAGTTTATTCAACTCACAGAGCATTCTGAGTATTCTTTGCTGAGTCTTATGTGGAGTGTGTTAAGCTGGCTGGTTAACCTATATTACGCAAAAGCACAGTATAGTGTGGAAACAGTACAGTAAAAAGATGGTTGCAGCAGACCTGCATACAGAAGTGACTGCGTTTCAAACATGAGTCTGAGATCAGGGAAGAAGTATATGCCTGAAGATGGGCCCCCCATGAGACAGCATGGCAGGGAGAAAGCTAGCGCCCAGCAAGATGAGTTATCGTCACATGCGTCAAAATCATCTAGGTCTAGCTAAATGTCTTCAGCAAGTTCCCTAGCACTCAAAGCACGAGCGAAGGCAGAGGCCGCACGTGTACAGCTAGCCTTTGCGGAAAAAGAAGCTAGTGTGAAAAGAACAATCGCAGAAAAGCAGGCTAGCATGAAACGAGAAATGGCAGAAAAACAGGCTAGCATGAAACTAGAAAAAGCAGAAAGAGAACGAGAAATGGCAGAAGCAGAACTGCAAATTCTGCAGTGTCAGAGAGAAGCCGCCGCAGCAGCAGCTGAAGCCGCGGCCTACCTAGAAACATATTCATCAGAGAGTGAGGGTACCCATGAAGGTCCAGAAGTGCCAGAAAAACCTCTTTCCTCTGCAGAACGTGCAAGTGAGTATGTTCAGTGGTTTACTAGTATGCCAACTACTGAATGATCGATTAAAACTGAGCCAGCGGAAGTATACAGGCCTAAGCCAGCGGAAGTATACAGGCCTAAGCTAGCAGAAGCATACGCAACTAAGCCTGCAGCAGTTACAAGTACACCAAAGCAGCGCTACAGTGCCAGTGACATCAAACCAGCTAGAGAATATCCAGCAGAATACCCTAGAGACAGAATTCAGAGATTCCCATTGCCTCAGCCTAAAGATTGTGCGCCTGAGCAACAATGCATACAAGATATCACTAAATATCTGCTACGCAAAGAAGCAGTTAACTCAAGCTTCATCAAGTTTGATGACTCCCCTGAAAATTACTGGGCTTGGAAGTCCTCCTTCCTGAATGCAACCAGAGATTTGAACCTTTCAGCCTCAGAGATGCTTGACCTGATGATAAAATGGCTAGGTAGTGAGTCGGCCGAACATGCAAAAAGTATGCGTAGGGTGCATTTGTTTAACCCCTCAACAGGACTTGATATGGCTTGGCAGAGACTAGAGAAAAAATATGGCTCACCTGAAGTAATTCAGCGAACATTACAAAAAAGGTTAGAGGCCTTCCCCAAGCTGACCAACAAAGATAACAAAAAACTAGAACAATTAGGAGATCTTCTTCTGGAGATAGAGTGTGCTAAAGAAGAAGGATATCTGAGAGGTCTAACATACTTGGACAACAATGCTATTGGTCTTAATCCCATAGTGGAGAAACTACCATACCACATGCAATTAAAGTGGGCATCTGTTGGAACCAAGTATAAAACAGAAGCAGAAGAAGATTATCCCCCTTTCTTTGTGTTTTCCAGGTTTGTGCAGCAGCAAGCACAGATGAAGAACGACCCCAGCTTTGCCTTTTACAGCAACAGCGATCAACTGCCTAAACCTGAAAGGCCTTCCAGATACCACGGTAAGACCTCTGTGTCCACACACAAAACATTCGTCCCTACGGGAACCTCACACTCTCAAACCTGCAGCAAGGAGGGCAGTATAGAGAGCCCTGATAGACAATGTCCAATTCACCGAAAGCCCCATCCTTTAAAAAAGTGCAAAGGATTCAGAGGTAAACCTATTGGTGAAAGAATGTATTTTCTCAGACAGAACGGCATCTGCTTCAAGTGCTGTGAATCCACCAAACACATTGCCAGAGACTGTAAAATATCAGTGAAGTGCTCAGAATGTGGCAGTGAGAAACACATTGCAGCCTTACACCCTGACTCACCTGCGCCACCAGCAGAGACTGTACAAGCAGAGACAGATCACGGCAGGGAGCCTAGTGACAGATCATCTCCTCCAGTAATGTCTAAGTGCACTGAAATCTGTGGCACAGGTAAGAGCTTTCGATCATGCTCTAAAATATGTTTAGTGACTGTGTTCCCCTCTGGACAAAGAGAGCGAGCAGTGAAAATGTACGCAGTTCTCGATGAGCAAAGCAACCGATCTCTTGCAAAGTCAGACTTTTTCAACATCTTCAACATTAAAACTACTGTAGCTCCATACACTTTAAAGACTTGTGCAGGCATTACAGAAACTGCAGGCAGAAGAGCCACAAACTTTATTGTTGAATCCTTTGACAGAAAAACACAGCTCCCTTTACCTGCATTTATAGAATGTGACATGTTACCAGATGACAAGGAAGAAATCCCTTCTCCAGAAGTAGCTTATTACCATCTCCATCTCCGTTCAATTGCTAACCTCATACCAGCTATTGATCCTGAGGCCTCCATACTTTTACTCTTAGGAAGAGACATTTTACAAGCACACAAGGTGCATGAGAAAATCAATGGTCCCTTTAATGCCCCTTATGCACAGAGACTTGAATTAGGATGGGTAATAGTAGGAGAAGTTTGCCTGGGATCTACACACCAGACTAATAGCGTCAGTACTTTAAGAACGTCTGTGTTACCGAATGGGCGTACCACCTCATTGATCCCATGTCAGTACAGGCTCATAGTCAAAGAAAGTTTTGATAACCTAACACATTTCAGTGACTCTTCCTTGTGCAGACAAGAAGACATCAGCTTCAATCCAGAGACTGATAAGCTGGGAACAACAGTGTTTCAAAAATCGAAGGATGATGACAAGCAAGCTCTATCCATAGAAGATCAAGCATTTCTTCAGATCATGGACAAAGACACCCATCAAGATGACAGCCACAGCTGGGTCGCTCCATTGCCTTTTCGTACACCCAGATGTAAATTGCCTTCCAACAGAGAGCAAGCCATGATACGTCTCGCCTCTCTTCGCAGAACTCTGCATGGTAAGCCAGGAATGAAAAGAGGCTTCACAGAATTCATTAAGAAGATGCTGGACAATGACCACGCTGAGATTGCAAGACCACTGGAACAAGGTAAAGAACACTGGTATCTGCCGATGTTTGGCGTTTACCATCCACACAAACCTGATCAAATAAGAGTTGTATTTGACTCCAGTGCAGAGTGTGAAGGTGTCTCTTTAAATAATGTACTGTTAAGTGGCCCTGACCTAAACAACACATTGTTAGGAGTTCTCATACGCTTTAGGAAAGAACCTATTGCCTTTACAGCAGATGTGCAACAAATGTTTTACTGTTTCTTGGTGAGAGAAGACCACCGAGATTATTTACGTTTTCTGTGGTACAAGGACCATGACATAGACAAAGAAGTAGTTGAATACAGAATGAGGGTCCATGTCTTTGGAAACAGTCCTTCTCCTGCTGTTGCTATATACTGCATGCGTAAAGCAGCTCTGACAAGTGCAGAACAATTTGGACAAGATGCCAAACACTTTGTGTTGAGACACTTCTATGTAGACGATGGACTTGCATCTGCTAGCACCCCTGAGATAGCAATTGACATTCTAAACAAGACAAAACAGATGCTGGCAGAGTCTAATCTGAGACTTCATAAAATTGCATCAAATAGCACACAGGTCATGAACGCCTTTCCTGCTGATGACAGAGCTAAAGACCTCAAGGACCTTTGCCTGGGTACAGACACCCTGCCCCTTCAGAAAAGTTTGGGACTGAGTTGGGACCTTGAAAGAGACTCTTTTGTTTTTCAGGTATCTTCAGAAGAAAAACCCTTCACTAGAAGAGGAATCCTGTCTACAGTGAACAGCCTTTCCGATCCTCTTGGGTTTGTAGCACCTGTAACTATAAAAGGTAAGGCCTTAGTACGTGAACTGTCATCTAAGAAATGCGATTGGGACGCATTACTCCCACAAGAAAAACTACACGAGTGGCTTCAATGGAAGGAATCCTTGCAAGCTTTGGAACACTTAGAGATACCCAGGTGTTATGTGTCTATTCCCCTGTCAGCAGCAAGTAGAAAAGAACTGTATGTATTTTCAGATGCATCCAACACAGCGATAGGTGCTGTAGCCTACCTGAAAACAATTGATGTTTGCAATGAGTGTTCGGTTGGATTTGTTATGGGGAAGTCTAAGTTAAGCCCAAAACCAGCCCACACAATTCCTCGTCTAGAACTATGTGCTGCTGTTCTAGCAGTAGAGTTGTATGAGCTCATCAGAGATGAAATAGATATACGTAGATTTAGATGCTGTGTGATTCTTTACAGATAGCAAAACTGTATTAGGATATATCTGCAACACCTCCAGAAGGTTTTTCCTGTATGTTGCCAACCGAGTGAATAGAATTAGGCAAGTAACCCACCCTGATCAGTGGATTTATGTGCCCACAGAACAAAATCCTGCAGACTATGCCTCAAGGTCTACACAAACTGTTCATCTGCAGAATTCGATATGGTTCTCAGGCCCTTCCTTCCTCTACCACACAGACAGAGAGGAGTTAGGCAATTCAGCAGAAAAGCACCCACTTATAGAGCCTGAAACTGATCCTGAAATTAAACCTACAGTTGCAAGCTTCAACACCAAAACTTCTGACACTTTCCTCCATTCACATGTCTTTGAGAGATTTTCTAACTGGGTGTCACTGTGTAAGACTATTGCCAGACTTATCCATGTAGCTAAGAGTTTCCAGAAAGAGCCAAGCAAAGTACAATGTAGAGGTTGGAAATGTTTCCCAGAGAAAGTCAACTCAGAGGAGATCTCACAGTCAAAAGCTACAATAATCTCTTCTGTTCAGCACGAATATTTTAAAAGAGAGTACTTGTATAACTTACAAAGTCACAGAAAGTGGACCCAAAATCACCCAAACATCCAAGTGGGTGATGTTGTGTTAGTGAAAGACAGTCAAGAAAACAGGAATGAATGGCCTGTGGGACTCATCATCAACACTCTGCCAAGTAGAGATGGAAGAGTAAGGAAAGTAGAAGTAAAGATTGTCAAACAAGGGACTGCCAAAACATATATGAGGCCAGTTTCAGACATTGTTGTTCTTGTTTCTGATAATACTTGAATTGTATTCTGCATAGCAGTAAGTTATATAGTGACATATTGAAATATGCCAGGCAGGGAGTGTGTTGTTTATACCTTATCTGATGGCATTGTAATGTTAGGTTATATGTATTAGTATTGGTTTAGCTGTTATGTGCTGCCACCTAGTGGACCATTTTAGGATAGCTGCCCACACGTTAATTAGACTTGTCATTCAAGGTTAAGCCTTCCCACTAAAGTTCACAGGAAGTAGAGGAGAATCCATTTTGAGCACACACAGACTGCTCACAAGCAGAGGGACAGAACTCCTTAGGATCTTTCACTTTTACACAGGCCCCTGGTTACATAACCGTCTGTAAGTAAGATGATATGTTTCCTGTATGTGTTTACATGTGTGTATATGCTGTACAGGTTGTGATGCAATGTTATTATGTTTTACAGTTTTACAAAAAGAATAATAAAATAAGAACCCATATAAGGATAAAGCATTCGAGTTTATTCAACTCACAGAGCATTCTGAGTATTCTTTGCTGAGTCTTATGTGGAGTGTGTTAAGCTGGCTGGTTAACCTATATTACGTAAATGCACAGTATAGTGTGGAAACAGTACAAACATTGTAACAAAAAGGTATATGAGAGACATAGTTAGAATCAGTATCTTCTTGAACAGTTAATGGTTAAACAGTTAAAATTATCATGACAGATATATGTTCCATGATTGCTAAAATGTAATAATGTTTTTAATTTGTGTCTGTATTAAGTATGATGATGAGCAGTCTAGTAAAACAACTTAAGTGGGCTTTACTAATGATGCTGATCATGTGATTATGCTGCAGCTGTTGTGTTCCCGACAGTTTGTAGTTATAAAGCCATGTTCATAGTTGTTTTGGGCACTTTGAAAAAGGCTGAGAAGTCAGCCAAAACGTGCCTGCACTTTAGGAGAGAAATGCTTTCTGGCAGGCTGCTGTTTTTCCTTCTCAATGTAACTGTAGGAGTCTCAGTGGGACATGGGTTTTTACTATTGAGTGTTGTCCTTAGATCTACCAGGCAGCTGTTATCTTGTGTTAGAGAGCTGTTATCTGGTTACCTTCCCATTGTTCTTTTGTTTGGCTGCTGGGGGGGGGGGGGTTAAAGGGAGGGGGTTGATATCACTCCAACTTGCAGTATAGCAATAAAGAGTGATTGAAGTTGATCAGAGCACAAGTCACATGACTTGGGGCAGCTGGGAAATTGACAATATGTCTAGCGCCATGTCAGATTTCAAAATTGAATATAAAAAAATCTGTTTGCTCTTTTGAGAAATGGATTTCAGTGCACTATTCATTTTGAAATTTTTTTTTTCCATGACAGTATCCCTTTAATAAATTTTTTCAAATTTTTTTAAGACCTGTGAGTGCTGATCTTATTTGAAGTATGTGTATATATATATATATATATATATATATATATATATATATATATATATATATATATATATATAAAGTCACAAAAGTACCTGCACTCATACACTAATCAATGGTGGGTGCACGGTCAAAGTATAATATCCACAGTTCAAAATGGACCAGCACTCCAGTAGTTTAATCAAATAGATTTATTCACACATCACTCGTGTATTCCAACTTTTCGGCCCTCGTTGGGGCCTTTATCAAGGATCTTGATAAAGGCCCCAACGAGGGCTGAAACGTTTTGGAATACACGAGTGATGTGTGAAGAAATCTATTTGATTAAACTACTGGAGTGCTGGTCCATTTTGAACTGTATATATATATATATCTATATATATATATATTTATATATATAGATATAGATATAGATATAGATATATATAGATAGATATAGTTAATCATTGAGTTAACCATAAGGCGCACCAATATGACTTCTGCACACTCATTATACGTATGAGATAATGAGTAATATGGACTTTGTTATATGACAGGGACTCTGAACAGATTGGGACAATGGGACTGGTCTTGCTATTCACATTTTTCATTTGGCTATTTTTTATTTTATTAATTACATTTAAATCAGTGTGATATTGATATATACACAGAATGTTACTTTACAAATATGATTTATGTATAAGCGTGATGCTAAGGAATTTTTATGGGGTACTTATTTACAAATTTAAATTGGGCACATATTATATGAGGGTAATATTGGGTTTTATAAATGTACTACATGCACTTATATATTTATTGATTTGTACTATTAAGGGGGTTAATGAGTTAAGTATGTATGTAGTTACCACACGGTTTCTTTAAACACTTCATTTTGGTTAATTAGTTCAGACACCCTAATTAGAACATTCTTATGAGCGATTATGGGTGGGTAACCAAAGTTTGCAGAGTTTTACATATGTATATTCAGTGACTAGTGTCAAGGAGAGGTGCTGACTGGGTGTTACCGAAAGAGCAGTGAAAGGGTGCAGACGTTGCTGGATATGTGGTATTGGTGTGATACAGCAACATTTCAGGAGTTTTAAAAAACATACATTTGAAAAACATACATTAGGGGAATCTAAGCCATGCTGTAGGGTTAATGACGCATACAAGAATCATTCTGTAACATAACAATTGGAAGGGATAGGTCCCTGTTCATTCTAAACATGACTCAGAATGATACTATAGTAATATAAGCAACATTGTTTATTGGCATTATTGATAAATGAGTAATATTACATTGTATCTTGTTTTTATTTTTAGTTCAGATTGAATGTCTTAACTAGGACTTTATAAAAGTTCTGAAAATGTAGAAGTAGCTGTCAGGGGGTCTATCGGCTCCCAGCCGGGAGTAGTCAGGACCAAGGAGGAAGCTTTAGGGTTAAAAGTCCAAGATCGTGGTACAAAAGGGTTCAGGCAAAGACGAAATCCAAATTCAGGCAAGAGTTCAAAGGCAGGCAGAAAGAATGCAAAATCCAGTTCCGGGCAGAGGTCGAAGTCCAATAATCAATAAGTCAGGAATAATAGCACCCACGAACGCTAAACAAACAAATCCTATACACAGCCATCGAACCGGCGTCTTGGACGTCCTTTTATTTTGAATTTGGTCCCGGTGACGGCATCGTGCCAGCGTCTCTGCACCGACGTCGCAACCCACGTGGGACGCTATCTGGGATCCTTCGTTGGGTAAGGAAACGCCGCCTAGTGCTCATTACAGTGCCCCTCCCCCACAGGGGGCCACTAGACCACGAAGCCTTCTTCAAGACTGCTGGGGAAAACGATTGTAGAATTCCCTTACCAGTCGAGGGGCATGCACATCAGAGTGTTTCTGCCAAAAGCATTTTTCAGGGCCAAAGCCCTTCCAACTAATAAGGAACTGGAGAGAACCCCTGGAGAGTCTGGAGTCTAAGATCTTTTCCACCTCGTACTCCTGATGGCCATCCACAGAGATAGCTGAAGGGGAGACTGATCAGAAGAGAAGCGATTGGAAACAGGGAGACATGAAACAAGTTGGGAATTCGCATCTAGGAGGGAAGCTGAAGCCTAACAGCCACAGCATTGATAATCTCCACAATGGAGAATGGACCAACAAATTTAGGACCCAACTTAGGAGAAGGCACTCTTAGACGAATGTTTCTAGTCGATAACCACACCCAACGCCAACTTTGTATGGAGGAGAGGACCTGTGTCTCCGATCAGCAGAAGTCTTATGCACAAGATCACTCCTTTCCAAACTCGATTTGGTCGCAGCCCAAATATCAGACATATGGACGAAGTCTTGAGGGAAGGCTTGAGGATGTTGTCCGTACACAAGTCATAAACAGAGACCTTCCAGTAGAAGTGTGGCATGCATTATTATGACCAAATTCCGCCCATGGAAGGAGATCAGAGCAGTCACCCTGACACGAGGAAACATGATTCTTCAAGAATTGCTCCAAAGCTTGATTCACCCGCTCCGCTGCCCTATTAGTTTGGGGATGGTAAGCAGAGGAGAACTGAAGAGTGATACCTAAGACTTTACATAAAGAGCGCCAAAACTTAGCTGTAAATTGAGATCCCCTATCAGAGACAATCTCAGCTGGGAAGCCATGCAACCGGCAAATGAATTGGTTGAAGAGCTGGGATAGTTCCACCGCAGAGGGAAGTTTTCATAGAGGGATGAAATGTGCCATCTTGCTGAAGCGGTCAATAACTACCCAGATCACAGTGTTCCCTCTAGAGGGTGGAAGCTCTACAATGAAGTCCATTGCTAAGTGAGTCCAAGGACGAGAGGGAATGGGTAGAGGTTGTAATAACCCACTAGGGCAAGTATGGCTAGCCTTGGAAGTGGCAAAAATAGTATAGGCAGCTACAAAGTCTTTGACATCTTTATGGATAGTCGGCCACCAGACTAGTCGTCGTAACAGCTCAAGAGTCTTTTCAGGACCAGGATGTCCAGCTTGCTTAGAACAATGAGTCTGTTGAAGGATGGTCCGGTGAAGCTTATGGGGTAAAAACGCCATCCCAATGGGGGTATCCATTAGGAGCGGAAGACTGACCAGCCAAGATTTGTTCAGCAAATTGAGGGAACAGAGAGATGCAATAATCTTGGCAGGAGGAATAATTGGTTCTTGTCTTTCAGGGAAACGATCCACCGGAGTAAAACTTCGGGATGGAGCATCAGCTTTCCGATTCTTGGAGCCAGGGCGATAGGTCAAAACGAAGTTGAAGCGAGAAAAGAAGAGAGCCCACCTTGCCTGTCGGGGATTCAATCTCTTGAGAGATTGTATGAATTCAAGAAACAACACGGATTGGTGTCCCTGTGTGTCTATGTAGATATATTGAATCCTTATTTAACCCAAACTATAGGTGGAGGTCTGACCAAGTCAGATGAAAAAGTATTAATATAGTTTGAGAAAAAAGAAACCCCACCAAATAGAAGTTTCTATACCTATACCAAGTCAAATTGAACCGCAAATTGCAAAATCAGGCTAATTAATGATAATAATAATTCATTAATAAAAGTGCTAGTTATTAAGTTAAGTAAAGTGCTAGTGCAGATAAATAAAATGAAATTAATCAGTACCAAAGGCTGATAACAAAATTAATTATTTCTGAGACCAATGGGTATATTACCCCACCAATAAATTCCAGTAATACCCTTAGTAAATAAATTCATTAATTAATTCATATAGAATGTGATTAAACCAGGTAAGTATAATAGATTAGTATAAGTTACAAACAATAAAGTGCGGTGCAATAAATAGGTTAAAAAATGAGACTTGGTAATTAATTAGATGGTTAAAAAGGAATTGGTAAAAGGATGGCCAAAATTCAAAATGGGTTAAAAGGTTATTCGGTCATATTCCAAGATTAGAGTTGTAAGAAATTGGAAAATATAGTGGGTGGAGTTGTCCAAAAACTAACTGCCTATTTTGTTTCTAAAGCCTGGGACACCACAAAGTCAAGGCAGGACAGGGTAACCGGAGCTGTGGCCTTGTAATTAAATTGCCCTACCCACTTAAAAGAGGCTAAATAGCCCTAAAAAACACAAAACTCACGGCCCCTTAGAATGGAAGGAAGATAGAAGAGGTGGTATAGTAAGGAGTTTAGACCAAAATTCCTGCCCCATAAAGATATCCAGTATATTCCCCTAATGGAATTGTTGTTCAGAATCAATTTCGTTAGAATAAGGAGATCAATTTTCAAAAGAACGCCGACGCGCGTTTCGCTTAGAAGCTTTGTCAAGGCGAAAATGATTGGGTCCGTGTAGTATGCGTCTAGAAATAGACTTCCGCATTGGCGTCACTGTGCTCACTTCTCGCGAGATCTTGGTCATAGTGGACGCGTCGATCATGAACTGCGTCTCCGCCTCCCATGAATTGCATCTCCGCCTCCCCCACTATCACATCAACAAGACCTACCAACACCAATGATAATGCCCACAGGTGCATCTTTATGGGCTTACCCAAACGGACCCATTTTATCCTGAACTTATATAAATGAATTTTATTAAAAATATGAATTAACCATTTGGCGATTTTATATATTTATTTATTAAACGAAGATCAGAATAAAAAATGTCTATTTTTAAAAAAATTGTTTTATTTGTAAATACTATATATAAAATTGATAAACACCTAATAGAGAGGTAGTCTGGCCGTATATAACGCTAAATAAATAAATTTATATATAGTAATTGAAAATTAAAAGGAGAAGAAACTTTTTAATTAGAGACAAAAATTAGATAAAAGCAGTGTAGAGATTATTTTCATTTATTCCTTTTGGGGAAATAGTATCTAATTTAAAAATCCAGTAGCTCTCCCGTTTAAGGAGAGCTTGTTCATGATCCCCTTTACGGATTCCCAGGTCAATAGTTTCCAGGGCCCAAAATTTTAAGAGAGATGGATTCATATTATGACATTTTAAAAATGAAGTGCTACTGTTGACAATGTTTTATCATTTTTAATTGCATTTCGTGCTGTTCTTATTGTACTGCAATGTTGCTGTACCCTCTGTTTGAGCATTTGCGTTGTCATGCCAATATACTTCATCTGGCAAGGACATTCGAGACAGTAGATCACATTTTGAGTCCGACAGTTAATGTAACTGTTGATTTTGTGCTTCTTTCCAAAACGATCTTTAAAAGAATCAACTCTGATCATCCTATTACACATGTTACAATTTCCACAAGGGAAGCAGCCCCAATTCCTTTTATTAATTTTATAGTTTGAATTGTAAAAGTGGCTTCTCGTAAGCATGTCCTTTAAGTTCGGGCTTCTTTTGTAACAAACGGTAGCTCTGTCATGCAGTATACCTCCTAAAGTTTCGTCCTCCAACAGTACCGGCCAATGTTTATTGAGAATCCCCTGAATCTGAGAACTGTTCGTATTATAAGTAGTAATAAAGCGTACAGTGGCGTTATTGTCCTGAAGTTTATTTTTAGTCTTTAAAAGTTCCGACCTCTCAGTGCGTAATGCCCTGTTATATGCTCTTTTAACTATTTTTCCGGAGTAACCCCTGGTTTTTAATCTTAATTTGAGGTCTTTGGCCTGTTCTTTAAAGGTCTCTAGAGAGGAACAGTTCCGTTTCAGTCTCAGGAATTCACCTGTGGGGACCGATTTTTTCACCGGGTGATGATGAAAGCTGGAAAAAGTTAGGAGGGAGTTGGTTGCTGTGGATTTCCTGTAGTTTTTAGTCAGCAATTGACCTTTCTCTATCTCTATCTGTAAATCCAAAAAGGAAATACATTGATCTGAGATATCCATGGTAAGTTTAATATTGAGATCATTTTGATTTAAAAGGGTAATAAAATCTACGGCTTCTTCTCGTGTGCCTTCCCAGATTAACAGGATATCATCGATATACCTAATCCATTTGCGAATTTTGGTTAGGTATAAAGACATAGACTGACCACGTACCACAGTTTGTTCCCAGAAGCCCAAAAATAAATTGGCATAAGAGGGGGCGCAGGAAGTCCCCATGGCAGTCCCCTGGGTTTGTAGGTAGAACTTGCCATTAAATGTAAAATAATTAAAATTTAAAATAAACCTCATCATTTTACATAAGAAATCCACCATTTCCACTTCATCACCCAAATGTTCTATTAGAAAAAATCTTAAGGCTTTTAGGCCTATTTCATGTTTAATAGATGTATATAGCGATTCAACATCCAGGGTGATGAGAAGTGTTCTCTTATTAACTGCAATCCCCTCTATTTGTGACAGGACATCCAATGTGTCACGTGCATAGGATTCTAAGCCTTCCACTATTGGACGTATTCGAAGATCTAAATACTGACTAGCCTTTTCTGTGAGATTCCCATTGCCGGACACTATAGGTCTCCCCGGAGGTTTCTCTAAGTCTTTATGCACTTTAGGGAGTAAATACAAAGTTGCCGTTCTGGGATTATTTACTGTTAAGAAAGATTTTTCTTTTTTAGATATTAAGTTGTTATCAAAGGCTTCCTGTAACATGTTATTATACAGTTCTAGGAAATTTGATGTAGGATCCCCCAGAATTTCCTTGTAGCTGACCGAGGCTAGTTGTTTGTTGGCCTCATCCAAATACATATTATTCGGCCAGATCACAATATTTCCCCCTTTATCCGATGGTTTGATTTGAACATCTTTCCACTGCTTCATATCCTTAATAGCTTTCCACTCCTCTTTAGAGGTATTGCTGTTATATATGTGTGGTTGTAATGAAATTATATCTTTAATTACTAAATTTAAAAAGATGTCTACATTGGGACAAATATTGGAGGCCGGAGTAAATTTTGATTTTACCTTTAGTTTCTTAAGCCAATCTTGCATTGGAGGAGTCAAGATAACCTCATTTGATAATTCATCTTGTTCCATATCTACATTTTCCGACAGTAAATCTTCTAGATCACACAGGGCTCTTATCTCTAATTCTGTAAGATTAGTGTTTTCTCTCTCATTATCATTATCAAAATATTTTTTAAGGAGCAGCTTTCTAGCAAAAAGATTTAGATCTTTGACTGTGTCGAAGATGTCCAATTGAAAGGTAGGTGAGAAGGATAAACCTTTATTCAGTACATCATAATGTGCTCTAGTGAGACTATGATCGGATAAATTAATAATATTTAATAACCGTTCATTTTTTTGTTGTTGTATCTCGTATTGGGTGCATAATTCACTTTGGGTTTGTCCCTTAGATTTGTTTTGTCCTTCGCCTGATTGTTCGTTGCAGTGTTTGGGGATTGTGAGGTGTCCCTTACATCCCTCCCCTGTCCTAAAAAAATAGGATACTTAGTAATATCTGTGTTAGTATGTATGGGATGTGATGTCAGGCTTATACCTTTACTTATATTCGATGGAGGGCCACGATTCTCAATGGAAGGATATTCCCCCATTGAGCTTCTTCCACCAGGGTGGGGATCGGAGCATGTTTGTGGATTAGATCTTCGTGATTGATTCACATTAATAAAATTAGGGTTACGTTCATCCCTTTTTTTGTTAAACCAGGATATACCCCTCTTGGGGTTAACATTAGCTTTGGTGTGTGACCATCTATAAACCATATTTGTAGAATAATCCTTTACATCCCTTGCCAATTTTGTCTTTTTAGTTTCCAATAACGAGGTTTCTAATTTCTGCATTCCCTT
Organism: Xenopus laevis; assembly: GCF_017654675.1. Taxonomy (NCBI): domain Eukaryota; kingdom Metazoa; phylum Chordata; class Amphibia; order Anura; family Pipidae; genus Xenopus; species Xenopus laevis. The sequence goes on from NC_054373.1 coordinate 69,861,671, forward strand.
CATAATAGAGTCATATTTAACTATTAAGCTTTCATCACTCTTCACCGCCTCAATTTTAGAATGTAATTCTTCAATCTGTTTATTAACAGTTGTCAATTTTTTCTCCTCTTCCTCTATTAGGAGATCCATAAGTTTAAAAGAACATTCACTCAACACTGCTTCCCATTTGTCCCTAAAATTAGTGTCAGGTGCTTCGAAAGTGGGGATTATTTGTACTCGTAAACCCCTGGGTATTAATCCCTTCATTTTATATTTTAAAAAGAATTGTAAATTCCACCAGGACCTGCACTGTTTCGTAATTAACCATTCAAAGGAATCCAAAGTCTCTCTAGTTTCTTCCCCTTCTCCTTCAATAGTCAAATTCTGTGATTCAAAGATTAAGTCTAAATCTTTTAATCTATTAGATGTTAACTGGTTAAGATCTTTAGTAAGATCTATACATGTGGCCATGGTACACACAGGGAAACGAGAATAGAGGATAACAACCCCCAGAAAAAATTCAAGAAACAACACGGATTGGTGTCCCTGTGTGTCTATGTAGATATATTGAATCCTTATTTAACCCAAACTATAGGTGGAGGTCTGACCAAGTCAGATGAAAAAGTATTAATATAGTTTGAGAAAAAAGAAACCCCACCAAATAGAAGTTTCTATACCTATACCAAGTCAAATTGAACCGCAAATTGCAAAATCAGGCTAATTAATGATAATAATAATTCATTAATAAAAGTGCTAGTTATTAAGTTAAGTAAAGTGCTAGTGCAGATAAATAAAATGAAATTAATCAGTACCAAAGGCTGATAACAAAATTAATTATTTCTGAGACCAATGGGTATATTACCCCACCAATAAATTCCAGTAATACCCCTTAGTAAATAAATTCATTAATTAATTCATATAGAATGTGATTAAACCAGGTAAGTATAATAGATTAGTATAAGTTACAACAATAAAGTGCGGTGCAATAAATAGGTTAAAAAATGAGACTTGGTAATTAATTAGATGGTTAAAAAGGAATTGGTAAAAGGATGGCCAAAATTCAAAATGGGTTAAAAGGTTATTCGGTCATATTCCAAGATTAGAGTTGTAAGAAATTGGAAAATATAGTGGGTGGAGTTGTCCCAAAAACTAACTGCGTATTTTGTTTCTAAAGCCTGGGACACCACAAAGTCAAGGCAGGACAGGGTAACCGGAGCTGTGGCCTTGTAATTAAATTGCCCTACCACTTAAAAGAGGCTAAATAGCCCTAAAAAACCACAAACTCACGGCCCCTTAGAATGGAAGGAAGATAGAAGAGATAGAAGATTTTATTACCCTTTTAAATCAAAATGATCTCAATATTAAACTTACCATGGATATCTCAGATCAATGTATTTCCTTTTTGGATTTACAGATAGAGATAGAGAAAGGTCAATTGCTGACTAAAAACTACAGGAAATCCACAGCAACCAACTCCCTCCTAACTTTTTCCAGCTTTCATCATCACCCGGTGAAAAAATCGGTCCCCACAGGTGAATTCCTGAGACTGAAACGGAACTGTTCCTCTCTAGAGACCTTTAAAGAACAGGCCAAAGACCTCAAATTAAGATTAAAAACCAGGGGTTACTCCGGAAAAATAGTTAAAAGAGCATATAACAGGGCATTACGCACTGAGAGGTCGGAACTTTTAAAGACTAAAAATAAACTTCAGGACAATAACGCCACTGTACGCTTTATTACTACTTATAATACGAACAGTTCTCAGATTCAGGGGATTCTCAATAAACATTGGCCGGTACTGTTGGAGGACGAAACTTTAGGAGGTATACTGCATGACAGAGCTACCGTTTGTTACAAAAGAAGCCCGAACTTAAAGGACATGCTTACGAGAAGCCACTTTTACAATTCAAACTATAAAATTAATAAAAGGAATTGGGGCTGCTTCCCTTGTGGAAATTGTAACATGTGTAATAGGATGATCAGAGTTGATTCTTTTAAAGATCGTTTTGGAAAGAAGCACAAAATCAACAGTTACATTAACTGTCGGACTCAAAATGTGATCTACTGTCTCGAATGTCCTTGCCAGATGAAGTATATTGGCATGACAACGCAAATGCTCAAACAGAGGGTACAGCAACATTGCAGTACAATAAGAACAGCACGAAATGCAATTAAAAATGATAAAACATTGTCAACAGTAGCACTTCATTTTTTAAAATGTCATAATATGAATCCATCTCTCTTAAAATTTTGGGCCCTGGAAACTATTGACCTGGGAATCCGTAAAGGGGATCATGAACAAGCTCTCCTTAAACGGGAGAGCTACTGGATTTTTAAATTAGATACTATTTCCCCAAAAGGAATAAATGAAAATAATCTCTACACTGCTTTTATCTAATTTTTGTCTCTAATTAAAAAGTTTCTTCTCCTTTTAATTTTCAATTACTATATATAAATTTATTTATTTAGCGTTTATATACGGCCAGACTACCTCTCTATTAGGTGTTTATCAATTTTATATATAGTATTTACAAATAAACAATTTTTTTAAAAATAGACATTTTTTATTCTGATCTTCGTTTAATAAATAAATATATAAAATCGCCAAATGGTTAATTCATATTTTTAATAAAATTCATTTATATAAGTTCAGGATAAAATGGGTCCGTTTGGGTAAGCCCATAAAGATGCACCTGTGGGCATTATCATTGGTGTTGGTAGGTCTTGTTGATGTGATAGTGGGGAGGCGGAGACGCAATTCATGGGAGGCGGAGACGCAGTTCATGATCGACGCGTCCACTATGACCAAGATCTCGCGAGAAGTGAGCACAGTGACGCCAATGCGGAAGTCTATTTCTAGACGCATACTACACGGACCCAATCATTTTCGCCTTGACAAAGCTTCTAAGCGAAACGCGCGTCGGCGTTCTTTTGAAAATTGATCTCCTTATTCTAACGAAATTGATTCTGAACAACAATTCCATTAGGGGAATATACTGGATATCTTTATGGGGGCAGGAATTTTGGTCTAAACTCCTTACTATACCACCTCTTCTATCTTCCTTCCATTCTAAGGGGCCGTGAGTTTGTGGTTTTTTAGGGCTATTTAGCCTCTTTTAAGTGGTAGGGCAATTTAATTACAAGGCCACAGCTCCGGTTACCCTGTCCTGCCTTGACTTTGTGGTGTCCCAGGCTTTAGAAACAAAATAGGCAGTTAGTTTTTGGGACAACTCCACCCACTATATTTTCCAATTTCTTACAACTCTAATCTTGGAATATGACCGAATAACCTTTTAACCCATTTTGAATTTTGGCCATCCTTTTACCAATTCCTTTTTAACCATCTAATTAATTACCAAGTCTCATTTTTTAACCTATTTATTGCACCGCACTTTATTGTTGTAACTTATACTAATCTATTATACTTACCTGGTTTAATCACATTCTATATGAATTAATTAATGAATTTATTTACTAAGGGGTATTACTGGAATTTATTGGTGGGGTAATATACCCATTGGTCTCAGAAATAATTAATTTTGTTATCAGCCTTTGGTACTGATTAATTTCATTTTATTTATCTGCACTAGCACTTTACTTAACTTAATAACTAGCACTTTTATTAATGAATTATTATTATCATTAATTAGCCTGATTTTGCAATTTGCGGTTCAATTTGACTTGGTATAGGTATAGAAACTTCTATTTGGTGGGGTTTCTTTTTTCTCAAACTAGATTGTATGAATTGTTTTTATGGTCAGCATAGATAGTGACCGGGATCGAAGATCCTTCAGAAAGGTGACGCCACTCCTCAAGAGCAAGCTTTACTGCCAAGTGTTCACGATTCCCAACGTCGTAATTCTGCTATGCTGGGGAGAATTTTTTGGAGAAATAAGCACAAGGGTGTAGTTTCCCATCAGCAGAATGTCTTTGGGACAGGATAGCGCCAGCTCCAACTTCAGAAGCATCCACCTCAATGAAAAAGGGTAACACCAGATCTGGATTACAGAGGATAGAGGCAGAGGTGAAAGCATCGTTCAGGGACTGGAATGCTTCTACAGCTGCAGGGGGCCATGAGTTGGGTTTACCCCCTTTTCGGATGAGGGCAAGAATAGGTGCAATGCGAGAGGAGAACCCCTTGATGAACTGTCGGTAGTAATTTGCAAACCCGAAGAATCTTTGTATTGCCTTGGTGCTTTAAGGAAGGGGTTCTTAACCGTAATCTTATTAAGTCCTCGATAGTCAATGCAGGGACGTAGACTGTTGTCCTTCTTCTCCACGAAGAAGAAGCCAGCCCCTGCCGGAGAGGTAGAAGGACAAATAAATCCCCACTGGAGATTCTCCTGAATATAGTCTTTCATGGCGGAGGTCTCTGCAGGAGAGAGAAGATAGGTGAGACCCCTGGAGGCATGGTTCCAGGAAGGAGATTGAGGGGACAATCGTAGTGACGATGAGGAGGGAGGAATTCTGCAGACTTTTTCTAGAAGACGTCGGAGAATTCCTTGTAGCAGGAAGGCAAGACTTTCAGATCTGTCAAAAAGATAGTCACCCGGTGGAGGGGATTAGCGGGAAGACAATGTTCTTGACAGTATGGACTCCAACGAGAGATCTGCCCCGAAGACCAATCAATGGAGGGGTTATGTAGACGAAGCCAAGGTAGACCCAAGACGACCGGAAGGGCAGGAAATAATCAGGAACGATAACTTTTCTTTTTTTTTTTAATATTTGAAATTTTTATTGGTTTTTAAAGTAACAAATAATAGATGCAATAAATGACAACAACAAGTATCCAGCTGCATGCATGTCCTAGTTAGTTTATTGTATGCTTACTTTATGTAGGATCTTACATAATCGGTCACCTCCGGTGATCTCTTAAGATTTTCTGTATCAGCGCCATTATTTTGCAGCTGGTAGTATGATGACACAAGGGGAATCTCGGGGGGAAAGGGTGAATGTAGGAGAAAGGGGAAAGACATAGAAGAGTGACATAGTTACGTTAGCTATAGTTTATTATTACCAGGTATCCTCTCATCAGTTGCACTGCTCAGTTAGTTCTAGTATCATTGATATTAGAGTCAGTTTGAATTCCTTCCAGATATTGAGCCCACGGGTACCACTCCAGTTGCCCTTCGTAGCTCCTATCTAACAATTTGTCTCTGATTGTTTCCATCGCTCGGGTCCAGTTTACTTTGGCTATTAGTGATTGTCGACCTGGAAGTTGCGGTCTTTTCCAATGTGCTGCTAGAAGAGATCTTGCTGCTGTCAGGATATGTGTAGCTAATTTGTGAGAAGGTTTAGAATTTACGGACTGGAATTTTATGCCTAAGAGAAATGTGTGTGGGGTTGCCTGAACTGTGCTGCGTAGAACCACGGAGAGCAGAGTAGCTACCATTTCCCAGAATTCTTGAGCAACCCCGCAAGACCACCACGTGTGTAAGAAGGATCCCTGTTCCCCACATCCTCTGAAGCAAGTGGCGTGGTCTGGATTACCGCTAATTTTGCTGATGCGTGTTGGGGTGTAGTACCAACGAAATATGATTTTATATGCTCTTTCGTTGGAGGTTACGCATATGGAGGTTTTTTTGGCTGCTTCCCAAATATATGACCAGGTATTATCTGATATTGTAAGATCTAAGTCTGTTTCCCACTTTGCCATGTATGGTTGATGTATATCTGTGGTATCTGATGAAAGTTGATTGTATAGTAATGAAATCATGTGTGCTGGGTAGGAACGTTTGAAACAAATCGTTTCAAAGGAGGTCATGGTTTGAGCATTCTGGGTTTTGATTGTATGGTCAACATAATGTCTAATTTGTAGGTAACGAAAAAATTGTGAATGAGGAATGTCATGTTTCTCCCTATATTGTTGAAAAGATATAGTGATTAAAGCCGAGTGGAAATCTGTAAGTGTGAATAGGCCAGCATCTATCCATGGTTTGAAGTCAGTTGGGTTACATCCTGGTGGGAAGCTCTTGTTGCAGAAAATAGTTCTATATTTGGTGTTACGTGTGCTTAGTTTCATCCTAATGGCTACCGAGTCCCATAGATCCAGTGCTTGTTGTGAAGGGGGTAAAAGACCTTTAGGAGTATCCCTGTTTGCCTTAGGAACCCAGAGTAAATGTGCTAGTTGAATGGGTGCTGTAAAGTGTTCTTCAATTATTTTCCATGGTTCCTCTGTAGGAGCGTGTATGTGAATCATGGCCTCCAATCTACTGGCCAGGTAGTACCTATATATATGTGGGACACCTAGTCCTCCTAGTGATTTCGGCTTGGTCATGATTGACGCTCTAATTCTAGGTCTCTTTCCTGCCCAGATAAAGTCTGATATTGCCCTTTGAAGTGAGAGGGCTGTTTTTACGGGAAAATTTATTGGCAGGGACCTGAATAGGTATAAAAGTCTGGGCAATAGTGTCATCTTAACAGCCGCTATTCTACCGAACCAGGAGAGGCGGAATGTATGCCAGGTTAGTAGGTCTTTTTTAAGTTTGTCCATCAGTTTGGGATAATTAGCTTTATATAAGGTGTCATAGGAAGAGGTGAGATGGATTCCTAAGTACTCTAAGGTTTCAGTTTCACATTTATAATCAAAGTTGACTTGGAGCAATTTCAATTCTAGCTTGGGCATTTTTAAAGGGAGTGCATGTGTTTTGGTAGTATTGATTTTATATCCCGATATTCGTCGGAATTGCTCTAAGGTGTGTAACAGGTTCGGTAAAGAGGTTTGGGGGGATGTGAGTGTGAGGAGAATGTCATCAGCAAAGAGGTTTATTTTATGCTCTTTATCTCCCACTTGGAATCCTTTAATATCTGGATTATGCCTAATGGCGTTGGCCAGAGGTTCTAGGGATAATGCAAAAATTATCGGAGACAGGGGGCAACCTTGACGCGTCCCTCCTTTTATCTCAATAAATTCAGATAAGAGACCCATACTGAGTACCCTTGCAGAGGGAGTGCCATATAGTTGTCTGAGTCCTGTAAGGAATGGTGGTGGTATTTTCAGTTTTTCCAGGACTGTGAACATATATCTCCAATCCACTCAAATGCCTTCTGTGCATCTAAGGACAAGAGTAGAGAAGAAGTGGGGATTTTTGGTGCTAGACTTATCAAATCAATCCGCCGCCTGTCGCCCCCTGGTACAAACCCCACCTGGTCCATGTGAAATTATCTTGGGAAGCAACGTATTGAGTCTAGTGGCCAGTATTTTCGCAAACATCTTGATATCCGTGTTAATTAAAGAGATTGGTCTGTAACTCTCACAGTTAAGAGGATCCTTCCCTGGTTTTAAAAGCATTATTATGGTTGCCGATTGCATATGTTTCGTTAAGGGTGAGCCGTTTAGGAGCGATTGAAAAAGGTCTTTCAAGTGCGGGATTAAGATTTTATCAAAGTGTTTGTAATATTTTGCCGTATAGCCATCTGGACCTGGGGCCTTAGCAGGTTTAGTGACTTTGATTACACTTTCTATTTCCTTTCTATTTCCTCTATTGCTATGGGTAATGCTAACATATCCTGGTCTTCTTTGGTTAGTTGGGGAGGAATCCAGTCAGTTAGTATACTTGAATCCCTAGCTAGGTGGGCCTCTGGGGCTTTATCTGCAGAGTACAATTCCATGTAAAAGTTACCGAACACTTTGAGAATTTGTGCTGTATCTCTTGTTACGTTCCCCGTTGGGGTCCTTATTGCATGTATGGCCTGCGAGGAGTGAAGGGCTCTCAATTTTCGTGCTAACATAGTGTGGGGTTTATTTGCATACTCGTAATATTGATCTTTAGTTTTGCGCATCGCATAAGCTGCTTTGTCTGACAGCGTGTCTATAAGCAGCGTTCTTATATTTTGTATTTCCCTGTATTTATCTGGGGGTGTCTTTTTCTTGCGTGCTGTAGCTATTTCATGTAGTTTTTGAGAGAGTCGTTTTATCTTCTCATTTTTTATTCTTTTAATTCGGGAGGCATGTTTAATCAGGATTCCTCTGATTACCGCTTTGTGAGCGTCCCATCTGATGGCCAAGGAAGTATCTGCTGGAGTATTGTTTAGAAAATATTCCTTAAGTGCATTAGTTATCTCAACACAGATCTCCTTGTCCAGCAGTAGGGATTTGTTCAGTCTCCAGTTACCTCCCCCTCTAGTCTTGTCCCATCCATGAAAGAGCACTTCCACTATACCATGGTCTGACCAGGTTATGTCGTGGATCTTAGCAGAGTGGATGTATTGCAGTAATGTCGGTTTGGTGAAAATGAAGTCTATGCCTAAATATGTGGCGTGTACATTGGAATAATATGTATAATTTCTGTCCAGTGGATGTTTTTCTCTCCATACGTCCACTAACGTCACATCCTTCAAGTGGTGGATAAGGTGCTTTGTGTCTCTAACACTACTAGTGGTCGTCTGTTTGTCTAGGATGTCCCGGGATCTATCAACATTGTTGTTTAATGTTGTGTTAAAATCTCCCCCCACTATGGGGCAAATACACTAAGATCCGTAGTTGCGCCAGGCGTAACTTCGCCGCACTTCGCCAGGCGTATTTTCGCCAGCACTTCGCAAATTCCGAAGTTGCACTCAGGTGTAGCGTAAGGTTGCGAAGTTGCGCTAGCGTTGATTCGCGAAGCGAAGTTACGCTAGCGATGGTTAATTTGCATACGGCGCCATATTCAAATTTCAATGGAGGAATATGTAGCAGCACTACAAATGCCTGGGAAACCTACAAAACATCAAATAAAATTTTTATTTTGCCCTACACATGTGCCCACTGTATAGTTAAGTTGCCATGAGTTAGGAAATGTAGGGGGGAAGGAGGGGAGCCCCAGAAAAAAATTCGATATTTTTCAGCCTATCACCCATAATAGAGAAAAAACGCCAGCGTTTTTTGGGACTTAGAAAAAAATTTAACTTTTTTTCAAGGAATCCCTATCTACTCTATTGCGCTTCGCCTGGTCTGAGGTGGCGAAGGAAGTCTAGCGTAAAAGGTAGCGTTCGGAACAATGCGCGCGTTAGTGAATTTGCGTAGTTACGTCCGTTGCGCAAATTCGCCAGGCGTAAGGGTGCGAAGTTACGCTAGTGAAGTTACGCTAGCGTCCATTAGTGAATTTGCGAAGTAACGAAAATGGCCAACGCTAGCGAATTGACGCTAGCGTTAGGCGCTTCGGCGCATAGTGAATTTGCCCCTATGACTCTGCCCTCCGAGATTTCTGATAATTTGTTGAAGAGATTTCTAAAAAATGTCTGTTTGGAGGTATTAGGAGCATATACAGAGGCTAACGTAGTTAGCTGATTCTGAAGATGGCCTGTTATAATAATGAAACGGCCCTCTAGGTCTGCATATTACCCCTGTCTTGCAATAAGAATGGCCACTCTGGTTTTTGAGGAGGAGTTCGCTAAGTATACTTGAGGGTAGTATTTAGATATGTATTTAGGTGATGAGGTTTTACAAAAATGTGTCTCCTGCAGCAGCAAGATGTCCAAATTTAATTTAAAATAATCGGAGAAGGTCATAGTGCATTTTTGGGGCACATTGAGGCCATTGACATTATGTGAGCCTACCTTCAGATCAAAGGGGCGAGGAACTGGAGGGGTCCCTGGGTCCATTCTGGATGAACTTTGAGGAGAGTCGGCGTCACCTTGGTAGGAGGCTGGCAATAAAGGAGGGGGGGAAAAAGGAGAAAAAAGAGAAATCAAAAGGGAGTACAACCCCTTGAAAAAAAATAAAAATATATATATATATTATACAATGTAAAATCTAGTTCCGGTCCTACCAAGTAGGAGGCTGTTCTAACCGGAGCAAAAGGTGGGTGGTGTAGACTAGTAGAGAAGTGGTTTCACAGAGAGGACAGGGGGAGGGAGATATAATCACTAGAAAATGAAGGAAGGAGAAAAAGGAGGAGGGAAAGAGAGAGCGGAATGAAGTACAACCCTTCAAAAAACTGTAAAACAGTGCAAAATGAGTTGTGATCACACTAAGTAAGAGGCTTTTCTAAATGGAGTAAGAGTTGGGTGGTAGGGGTAATGTAGTATAGCAAGGACGATATATTACTGAGAAGCTGGGGGGGAGGATAAAGAAGGGGGGGACAAACAAATAATTAACACAAAAATATTATCTTCTCACAAAGCGGGAGACTGTTTTGTTTTTATAAGGTTACCTGAGGGGGGGGAGCAATTTAGTGCACCCCGCTAGGATTAACCTTTAAGTGGGGGGTCACGGATTGGCGGCTGAGAGTAATGCCTGTTCGTCTAGCCCACCAAATTTTGTTTTCTAAAGTTGCCCTATAACCTAATAGTAGGGTACGTGAATTCCCGGTACTGAGTTAGGGGGTTAAACAGTTATTAACTTCTAAGCTACTTAAACATGTTGCAACCTTAACATACATAAACACATTTCTATCTTAGTAAGATCCTTAGTATATATGCTCTAGAATTGTTGGTAGAGTTTCAGACAGTCCAAGGGGTATGTCCCAAAAGAGTCATGTCCCAGTGGTTTGTTTTTCCGAGCAATGAATCCGTCAGTCCTTTGAGCATCGTTCTATTAGGATACACTCCTCAAGTTCGTTGTGCCTACTATATATGGTAAATTAACTGGCATCCAGTATATGGTGGGAAAGGATGATCTCTCATAATATCTCTTGTCATCTTGTTATGCCCTTTAGTCTTGTTCGACCAGTTCTTGCATCTCTGCTTCTGGTGGAGAGGATGGAGAGTCTTGAAGGTAAGGCAGTGCTTCATCTATGTCAGTGGGGTACCTGACTGTGTAAGTTATACCATTGTGCTGGTAAGGGAGCTTAAAGGGAAATCCCCATATATATGGTATGTTTTTTTGGCGTAGTATTTCTGTCAGGGGTTTGAGATCTTTCCTCTTTTGTAAGGTGGTTGTAGCTAAATCGGCATAGATTTTCAGGGTTATCCCTTCTAGTTCTGTCTGATTTGTCCGAGACGCTTTCAGGATGGACTCCTTGGTCTGGAAATAATGAAAACACACTATTACATCCCTGGGAGGCATGTTTGGTTTTGGTTTGGCGCGTAGTGCTCTGTGTGCCCTATCTAGAAGTAGGAACTTGTCCTCTGTTTCAGGTACCAACGCCTTGAAGTATTTGGGAAGAAAAGTGTCCAAATTTACTGTTTCCGGTATATCTCGAAAGCGGAGATTATTTCTCCTGGTGCAATTTTCATGCGCATCCTGGAGATCTCTTACTTGTGTTTGGAGGTCCAGGATTAGGGTCTCCATATCGGATGCAGTGTCCTGGACTGAGTCTTGAGTCTGTTCTAGTTGGAGAACCCTTTGGTCCAAAGCGGTGAGTTCTGATTTGACTTTGGTGAGCGAGTTACGTATTTCCTTTTGAATCTCATCTTTAAAGCAAAAGAGAAGGGATTTTAGTTCATTTATATCTTTTTTGGTGCAAGGGGATTCCAACTCTTGTTCTGTAGCTGGATTGGATAACTTCGAAGCTTTGTTGTTGCTCCTCCTCTGCTCCTAAAGAAGTCTGAAGAACCCTCAGAGGAGTTAGTAGCTTGTTTCTGTCTGCCTCCCATCACGTAGAAAGATTTACGTAACTCTCGCTACCACCAGCTGGGCTGGGCACTGGTGTCACTCTGGCGAGTCACAACGTTAAGGCCTTAGATGTTAGTGATGTTCCCAGTACTGAGAGCCTGTCTGGGCCTAATATCCCACTTAGGTGCTTTGCCCAATTTTAACTGTATGGAGAGCAGTCCATTAGTGCCCCCAGGGGATATTTCTGCTGCCCCTGTATTTGCGCTTCTTGTGGCTGAGTGGTGGGCCCTGGGTATGGGATATGGCGACGCGCCGGCACTCACCCCTGCGGCTCCAGTTCCCGCTCCTATTTGATTGCGCACCTTAAACCAGCACACGCTGCCCCAGGGAGCTTGGCAGGCCAGGCCGTGGCCCTCTCCGGAGACAGCCCAACAGAGCGACACAGCAGGGCTCTGAGCAAGCAGGGGAGCGGCGTTCCGACTCTACTTGCCACGTGGTCTCACTCCACCCGCTTGTGTATCGATAACTCCCGCAGATTATTTATCACGTTATAGGCGGTGGGGCCGATGGAGCTCAACGGAGGCTCTGCTGCTAGTAGGGTGCGGTATTCGGTGCTTTGCCGGTTAGGTTTCAAATTGCTCACCGCGTGGGAGCACTCCGCAGTGCGGATCCTGGGGTTCTTGAGGGTGTCAGCGCTTCCAGGGGGTAGTCGGGTCGTCTGTCCCGTTGGGGTAAAAATTCGGGAACTCGGGTGCGTCTTCCTCGCCCAGGTTTAAGGGAGGATCTGTATCTGTAGGCCCATCTGCCGTCGGTTACCGTCCCCTCACCAATGTCCGATTAGGCAGTTGTGCTTGTGTGCCGAAAGCCTGTTAATTCCAGTACCGGAAGATCTCATAGGTCCCCTTGGGACTTTATGCAAGTTATTTGCACATAATAGGGTGTTCATAGGGTGCTTATGTAGACTTTTGGCCGATTATGGCGGAGGAGCCAAAAGTTAGGCAGCCATTTCCCTCAGCGTCCAGGCCACGCCCCGATAACTTTTCTTTATGTAAAGTCCCAACCTGCACAGGCAATTCCCCTGTCGTCATGGAAATTATCTCGGACGTAAGTGGCCTATCGTAAATTACTGTAACCCGTAGGGGAGTGGTCAATGGATATAGGGGAACCTCCATATATTTGGCAAAAAGAGCGTTCCCGGGAGCCCCTGAATCGATGAAGGCAGAGACAACAATAGTCTTAGTGGCCAGACAAATCTGTAAAGGCAGAAGAAACCTGTGAGAGTTCTCTTGGGATTTTGGAGTAATGCCACCCACACATGTCTTCCCAGGTGTACCTTGAAGAAGAGGACCCTTTGGCATTACAGGGCAGGAGTTGGCAAAATGAGACTGACATAGGCCTGCCAAACGCCTCCGGAGCTTTTCTTGTTGCAGAACAAACTGGATCTGACACTGGTTCACAAAACCACAACATGCTTGGGGATCTCCACTATGAAGAGGAGGTGCCGGAATATGTGGACCAGCGGAGGAAGAATGTGAAGCAGCGACTGCAGCGAGTGGAACTGGCGGTGATGTTGCTGGCATGAGAATGGAAAGTTTTTCCAGGATCGCCTCCAGCGCCTGTCTAAAATGGGATTGCCGAGCTTCATACGCCTCCATGCGAGTATGCAGACCATGAAAGGCCCTGCCGATATCCGTCTGAGCTTCCTCTGAAGGGTCCATGGCCCATGTATACTGCAGGGGGCCTATCGGCTCCCAGCCCAGAGTAGTCAGGACCAAGGAGGAAGCTTTAGGGTTAAAAGTCCAAGATCGCAGTACAGAAGGGTTCAGGCAGAGATGAAATCCAAATTTAGGCAAGGGTTCAAAGGCAGGCAGAAAGAATGCAAAATCCAGGTCCAAGGCAGAGGTCGAAGTCCAATAATAAATAAGTCAGGAATAATAGCACCCAGAAACCTTAAACAAACAAATCCTATACACGGGCATCGAACCGGCGTCTTGGGCATCCTTTTATTTAGAATTTTGTGCAGGTGACGTCATCGCGCCGGCGTCCTGATGCCGACATCTCGGCACCAACGTCGCAACCCACGTGGGACGGATGGGCGCCGCCATCTTGGATCCTTCGGCGGGTAAGGACGCACTGCCCGGCGCTCGTTACAGTATCATCCTATGTATGCATTGCTGTATTTAACATTTAGCCTTTAGGGGAGTCGCTTAGTAGTGATCAAACTGACATGTCAAACATTCGTTAGCTGTCTTCCCGTATATATATATATATATATATATATATATATATATATATATATATATATATATATATATATATATATATATATATATATATATATATATATATATATATATATATATATTGTTCCGAAAGTATCTGCACTCTTCCTTTCACAATCTGTGGTGGGTGCTCTGGTCAAACGTAGTATACAACCTTCAGAATGGACCAGCACTCCAGAAATATTTTATTCAAACATCACTTCTGTGTCCAACGTTTTGGCCCACATTGGGGCCTTTATCAAGGATAAAGTGCAAGTGATAAGGTGATCATATAAATACAAAAAAAGGGCACCAAAATGACATCATTGGCAACTAATTAATGCAATTGGTGCAATATTATATAATGAATAAGTTAATGTGTGTCATATTAGAATTTTGCCCCTAGGTGTCAATAGTGTTATATCATATTGTATTTGTGTCAAAGTACTTTACTTTGTGATAAATTCATGTCCATAAGCCAAATAGTGGAATACATAATTTATAAATAAAAATGCAATATACAAAAAATGTAAAAGTCTCTTGATTACTTACTTTGTCTCGAAACGGCAGATACATAATCAGCATCTAGAAAAAAAGGATATATGCCAATGTTATAAACAATGTTTCTATATATAATAAAACAAATTAAAAATTGTATTGCTTTGTTTATTCTTCTTTGTTGATTTGTTATTTACTGCCAATTGAGGAAGGGGAAATCTAGGAGAACTAACTGAGCGATCAATCCTTTGGGTATCACATAGTCCAATTCATGGATCCAAAATGCTTGTTTTTTCAGTAACATATTGTCATAATCTCCCCGTCGTAGTGGGACATTCAGTAAAATTCATTGTTGCGCCAGCGTGCGCTTTGCCGCACTTCGCCAGGCGTATTTCCGCCACGCTACGCAAATTCACTAAAATTCGAAGTTGCGCTCAGGGGAAGCGTAAGGTTGCGAAGTTGCGCTATCGTTAATTCGCCAAGCAAAGCAAAGTTACGCTAGCGATGGTTAATTTGCATACGGCGCCAAATTCAAGTTACAATGGAGGTATATGTAGCAGCACTACACAACCCTGGGAAACCTTCAAAACAGCAAATACACACGTGCCCACTGTATAGTTAAGGTGCCATGAGTTAGGAAATGTAGGGGGGAAGGAGGGTAGCCCCAAAAATATTTTCCAGCCTATCACCCATAAAAAATGAAAAAACGCCAGCGTTTTTTTAGGACTTAGAAAAATGTTTAACTTTTTTTGAAGCAATCCCTATCTACTCTATTGCACTTCACCTGGTCTGAGGTGGCGAAGGAAGACTGGCGTAAAAGGTAGCGTTCAGAATACTTTGGGTGTCAGTGAATTTGCGTAGTTACGTCCGTTGCGCAAATTCGCCAGGTGTAAGGGTGCGAAGTAACACTAGCGAATTTACGCCAGCGTCCATTAGTGAATCGGCGAATTAACGAAAATGCGATACGCTGGCACATTCACGCTAGCATTAGGCGCTTCGACGTTTAGTGAATTTGCCCCTTGGTCTCTATGGGATCTGCTCAATGGGCCTGCATCTAAATGCCGCAGGACTATGCCTAGCTTTTGTACAGTGTTTAGCTAATAGCTGTTGGGAGATGTTCTGTTTTTTTATGTTACTTTTTTTCTGTTCTATGTGGATCTAGGGCTGCTCTTATACTTGACCTATGCATTGCAATGTGTTCCTTTAGTTGCTTGATGGTTTTCCCACAAGTCCACAAGGGCACTTGATTATATACACCACCATTGAAGTGTCACATGACATTCTTTCCCGGATGGTGTATCTCTTTCCAGTATGTGGATGTGTGAAATACGTACCCTGTATCAAAGTCCCACACATCACACACCCTGTGCATTTATATACTCCTGGCTGCTCTGATAGAAAATGTTGTACATTTGGCTTTTGGTATTTATTTACTGGGTCAGAGGGGCTCAGAATTTCCTTTAAATTTCTACCCCTTTTGTAACCAAATTTAGGCTTTTCAGGTAATTTTTTGGAGATTGTTTCGTCAGAGGTTATCATTTACAGTATAGGCCAATGGTTTGTTACACTTTTTTGACAGATATGCTGTCGCTGTCTATTCTCACTACTCACAACATCTGCGATTTGGGAAGAGAATTCAATAGGTGCCTGGGATGGTTACTATGAAAATGCACTAAGGTGTTTCTATATTTAGGCTTTGTATAGTTAGATACATGTTTGCAAAGTACCCTTGTCTTTATACACTTTAACTAGGGATGCACCTAATCCACTATTTGGGATTCGGCCGAATCCCCGAATCCTTGGTGAAAGATTCGGCCGAATACCGAACCAAATCCGAATTAACATATGCAAATTAGGGGCAGGAAAGGATAAAGTGGAAAAAAATTCTTTCTTTTGTGATGAAAAGTCATTTGATTTCCTACCCTCCCCTAATTTACATATGCAAATTAGAATTCGAATTTCGTTTGGCACGTTCGGCCGAATCCGAATCCTGCTGAAAAAGGCTGAATCCTGGGCAAATCTCAAACCGAATCCTGGATTCGGTGCATCCCTAACTTTAACATCCAAAATGTCTATACACTGTGAATCATATTTTACAGTGAAGGGGCGTGGCTAGCGCGTGGAACTGATGGCTGCTTGACTCCACAGCTCTCCGTGCAGAACATCGATTTTAGCTTATTTTAGCAGCCTAAAGTGAGCCCCTTTTCACTAATAAGCTGGGTGAAGGTCCAGAGATGTCACAGCAGTGGACCAAAGTAAGTTCCAGGAAGAAATACAGCTCTCCCACACCACGGAGGCTGTCAGAGTTCTTCCAGGATGAAAACAAAGATGGCGACCGTGACTACATGCCTAGGCCCAGCCATGAGGCAGGCTATCACACTACACCACCGATTGAACAAAGGAATCGTTTTACCCCTCTATACACTCCCTATCGGAAGAGAACTCAAACGGGCATGGAAGAAGTGAGTGATGAGGAAGAAAATAGCGCTGGTGGATCTAAGGTGAGCTTTGGGGATGACAGAGATCGTAGCCCCATGAAACCATATAAGCCCCTACAGACATCACCCCAGCCCACATTAGCGCAGCCTGCAACTCAGTCTGCGGTAACTAATCTGGAGGACTCAGGCCCTCAAGCAGGCCAAGATCCTCAGCCCACACTCCGGTCACCTATCTATCCATACCATCCACCCCCCCTGCCCGCACATCCAGCTCCAGCAAGCAGTGCTTCGGATTTCATGTCATCCTTCCCAGAATCGGAACAGCCCATGACCCAAGCCCTTTTTAAGAGCTTTATGATGTCCTTTGCTTGTGAAATGAAAAATAATATGTCGGATGTCAGAGGGGACTTGCAAGCTCTGGCAGGCTATATGTCTAATCATATGAAGGAGACTGATCAAACAATTACTAGGCTGGAGAATAGGATTGTTGAAATGACTGCAGCTCACAATGTACTTGTGGATGCACATAAAGATTTAATGAAAGAAAATAAGTGGATAAAGGAAAAACTGGCAGATGGGGAGGATAGAAACCGGAGGAATAATGTGAAAATTAGAGGAGTATCTGAAACTGTGAGTACTACTGAGCTGAAAGACTATGTTAAGAATCTTCTGCACACTGCTTTTCCTACTTTGCCAGAAAGTGAGCTGATAATAGACAGAGCTCACAGGCTACCCAAACCTGGGCACATACCTAAACATATTCCTAGAGATGTTATTACACGGATACATTTTTTTCATGTCAAGGAAATGTTGCTGGATGCTACTAGAGAAGGGAGAAAACTACCAGAAGAATACAAAGATCTCTCGATATACCAAGATTTGTCCCAGGCCACACTACAGACAAGACGGAGTTTCTCTGAGATTACTACTACACTGCGATATAAGAAAATTCCATACGCATGGGGATTCCCCCCTAAGCTAATTATAAATGATAACAACACCCAATATGTGATCAGAAGTCCAAAAGAAGGCCACGAACTTCTCAGCAAATGGAATATCCCTATCTTTGTGCCCAAAGATTCAAGGAGAGATAAACCCTCTCACCTACCGACTTCTACTAAACCATCATCAATCAAACCATCCCCAATGGACACTACCCAGCCTCTACCTGACACTGACAGAAATGAAGAGGCCATAGCCGGCACCTGAAACGCCTGATGTTCAATCACAAACTTAATCCCCCACACTTAAACTTCTCCTTTTGGGAACTTTTTGTTTTTCCCCGTAGGAGAAAGTTTTACTGGAGAATTTGGCCTGATAGGTCAATTGAACTCTTTTTTTTGTTTCTTGAAGTTTTTCTTCTCTGCTGAACTCTTTTTATTTTCCTTCTTTTTTTTCTCTTCTGTTTTTCATAAGACTTGGAGCTGAGAACTGATTTCCTTTTTTCCCTTTTTTGGTGTTACTTGGTGATATTTGTGGAGGTAGAACCGGATGCCTCTGCTTCTTTTACCAATGATTTGGTTATATTTCTTCTTTTTTGGTTTTAGTTTTAGTTGTAATGGTTTGTGCATATTAATGTCCCTACTAACTAATTTTTTTACACACAGATCTGAGATAAAAGTACATGGTCAGTTATCCTGTGACCTGCTGAAGGCTCTAACAGAGATATCTTTGATTAATCTTTTTTCTTTAGGTACAGCAGATGGATGGCAAAATGACACAGGAATGTAAAATATTGTCCTTGAATGTGAGAGGGCTGAACTCATTCAGAAAAAGGTATTTACTGCATAAATTGGTCAAAGAACAAAAAACTGATATAGTTTGTCTTCAAGAGACACATTTAAATAAGATTTCCGCAAGTAAACTTAAAATAGATCAATTCTCCAAAATTTATCATTCAACATATACAAAAAAGAAAAAAGCTGGGGTTTGTATAGCTATTAGAGACACTCTGGGACTGGTGGTTAAGGAGACTTTCTGCAGTGAGGATGGTAGATTGGTGATGATTTCTGGATCTATTAATTCCCAAGAATATACTTTTGCTAATATATATGCCCCAAATACTCGTCAAATTAATTATATTAATAAACAGCTTAAGAAACTTGAAAATTTCACTAAAGGTAAACTATTTATTCTTGGAGATCTTAATTCTGTAATTGACCCAAAACTAGATTGTACATCTAAAACCAGAAAGACTTTTTCCATACTACATCCTTCATTAATTAAATTTGAGCTCTTTGACACTTGGAGGTGTGCTCACCCTAATGAAAAACAGTATACCTATTACTCACCAATCTACAAATCCTTCACAAGAATAGATCATTGTTTTACGGATAGGTTCTCTTTACCACTAGTCTCAGACGTGGAAATAGGTCCCAGAGTCTGGTCCGACCACTCCCCCTTAATTGTAAAATTTCATTTACAAAATTCCGCTTTACAATCATTTAATTGGAGATTAAACAAATCTATTTTAAATTCAGAACATACATACCCTATTATCAAGAAAGATTTACTTGAGTACTTCAAATTCAATGACACTGAAGACATTTCAAGAACATCACTCTGGAATGCACATAAAGCATATATGCGAGGTGTCTTGATGAAGCAAGGTGCCATACAGAAAAGGAAAATTAGAGAGAAAACTGATTTATTGTTGAATAAAATTAAAGACTTAGAAAAAGAGATATTTAGTAATAATAAAACAGATTTGATTCAGACTTTAGAGGGAACTAGACAAGAGCTGGCCGATATGATGTATTATCAATATGATAAATGGCAAACTATGCTCAAGCAGAATTGGTATTATGAAGGAAACAAAGCAGGGAAAATTATGGCGAGGAAAATTAAAGGAAAAAGAATTTACCAAAGAATAATTAAAATTAAACATCCCCATACAAAAACTGAAGTTCATCACCCTAGAGATATAGTAAATGCCCTAGCCACTTATTATGAAGACCTTTATAATTTAGAGAATGACCCAAACACTCATAATCCAGATACGCAGGAAATAGATAATTATTTAGATAAAATAACTCTTCCCTCACTGTCAGAATTTGAACAAGAATCTCTTTCAGTCCCTTTCTCTCAACAGGAAGTAGAAAATGCTATTAACATCCTAAAAAAAGACAAAACTCCTGGCCCTGATGGTTTCATTAATGACTATTATAAAAAATTTGTAAGTATTCTGGTTAAACCTCTCACGGCCCTATTCAATGAAGCAGCTACTTTAGGTACATTTCCCAAAGAATCATTGACAGCTTTAATTTCGACCATTCCTAAAGATGATAAAGATCCAACAGACCCTGGTAACTATAGGCCAATCTCCCTTTTAAATACAGATATAAAAATTTATGCTAGAGTCCTAGCTAATAGATTAATTCCCTTAATGCCCCAACTTATACACACAGATCAAGTAGGATTTATAAAAGGAAGATCTACATGTGATGGAACAAGGAAAGCCCTTGCTCTATTGTATGAACTTCAGCTCTGTCGAACGCCTACCCTCCTAGTCTCTTTAGATGCGGAAAAGGCATTCGACAGAGTTAACTGGCTGTACTTGTCTAGCGTTCTAACAAAATTTGGAATCCCTGGTTTCCTTCATAAAGCAATTCTTGCTTTATACACTCAACCTTCTGCTAAAGTATTGTCATCTGGTTCTGTGTCTGACCCCTTTAATATTAAAAATGGTACCCGTCAGGGTTGCCCACTATCTCCACTGATCTTTAATTTAACGTTAGAGCCCTTAGCCCAACAAATAAGGAATAATCCCCAAATCCATGGTATAAAATTAGAAAAATTGCATATTAAACTGGGTTTGTATGCGGATGATATTATTTTATATCTTCAAAAACCATTGTATCACTGCCACATGTTACTGAGGAACTGGAAAACTTTTCTCGTGTATCATTTTACAAACTAAATGAGAAGAAAACGGTTATTCTCCCATGTTATGTGTCTAAAAAAATGAAAGAAACTCTTAAAAATTCATGCCACTATTCATGGAATGAAAAATCAATTAAATATTTAGGTATTCAATTGACCCCCAATCTTGCACAAATTTATAAGGAAAACTATAGTCCCTGGTTATCCAAAATTAAGAATAAATTAGAGGCTTTAGAAAAAATGGAATATTCTTGGCTTGGAAGGATAGCCGCATTCAAAATGATGGTATTGCCTCAGTTACTATACTTGTTTCGGAATCTTCCAGTAAAAGTACCTCAAATTTTTTTTAATACTATTCAAAAACTATTAAACAAATATATTTTGATGAATAGGAAAGCAAGATTTTCTAATAAAATATTGACAGCTCATGTATCTAACCTAGGATTGGGTGCACCTAATCTAGAACTATATTATAAATCGACGGTTTTAGATCAATCCAGGTCGATCTGGACGGAAGATTATGATAAGCAGTGGTTACAAATCGAAGAAGAACAACTTCCATACAGATCATATAAAAGGTATTTAGAATCCAGATTAACCTGGGGGGTCAAGATGAATGCAATTAACCCAATAACAATCAATACCATAAAGATCTGGAGAGAACTGTCAAATCTATATAAAAAAGATGTATTAGCCTTATCATTTAAACCTCCCCTGAACTTATTACATATTGTTATTAAAAATATTGCAGTAGATAACTGGATTGAATGTGGATTAACATCAGTAGAGGATTTGCTGGAGGATTCCGAGATTAAAACCCTTGAATATCTTAACATGAAATATAATATTCCATTATCAGATAAACCAATCTATGACAAAATACATAAATTTCTAACCAAATATCCCTACAGTCCACTTACAATATCACCCAAAATTAGCAAAATCATACAACCAGAAGGAACTAAATTAAAAGGTACATCTATCCTTTATAGTTCATTCCTTGAAATGAAAGAAACATTTCCTAAATGGCAGATGACTAGTTGGCAGAAGTATTTAAATTATGAAATAGACACAGAAGAGTGGGAGATGACTATTAGATCTTTAAGAAAGTCATCTCATTGTGTTGCATATCATGAAGGTCTTCTTAAGAGCATTTGGCAGTGGTACATGACCCCAGAAAAAATTTCAAGATTTGCTGTTAATTCATCCTCACTATGTTGGAGGGGTTGCAACCTGACGGGTACCATAGAACATATTTTTTGGGATTGCCCCAAACTTCAGAAGTTGAGGGAAGATATTGGACATTTGCTTAATAAATTACCAATGTCGATACAGCCTATACCACCTGGCATAGCATTACTTCACCTGGGTACAGGAGATCTGCCACCTCAGGAGAGACTAATCATAAACCACATTTTTATGGTGACCAGAAACTTAATTGCTTCTAACTGGAAAACTAAATTTACTCCTACAATTAAAGAGATTATTAGAAAAGTAGAATCTAATTTATTAGCAGAAAAAGCCTGGGCTATACGTTGTGGTACTTTACAGTCTTTCCTGGGAAAGGTTGGTCTCTGGCCTACTATCTATGATAAATCTACAGTTTTGGAATTTTGAGGTATCATGGATCTAGGAGTGCTTAATGATTAGTCCTATTTCGATTCCTTCTTATGCTTTTGAAATATCAAATATACAATCTCTTGAACTATACCTGAATCAAACATTATAGATTGATTGAGTTCGGCCCTCAACA
Organism: Xenopus laevis; assembly: GCF_017654675.1. NCBI lineage: Eukaryota > Metazoa > Chordata > Amphibia > Anura > Pipidae > Xenopus > Xenopus laevis. The sequence continues at coordinate 69,883,958 of NC_054373.1, forward strand.
TCCTGGACAACACTATGGATATCACACTGGATGACCAAAGAAACTATTATCTCTGTAATATGACAGTTCTTTTATCTCGTATGGGACACAACAGATGCACTGTAGTTTAGATTAGGATAGATAAAAAAGGTTACAGTTTAAGAAAAAACAATAGTTAAACTTTAGTTTTATTGGAATTAAAACTGATATTTGAAATTGATATTTGAAGGGGTTCTCACTCTCAGTAAATTAATAGTTATTATGTAGGTTATCTATGAGATTTAAGATATCTGGAAAATATAGTGGTATAGTAGAAATATCAGCTTCACTCTCTAGACTCTAAATCCCCCATTTCCCAAGTTGAGAAATACCCGATACAACTATTGTTTTGGATTGCCACAAGATAATACTTTAACAATTTGGTAATTTTAGGGTATGCAGATTATTTTTATTCGCATATTATAAATGGAGTTAAAACTTCTAAGATATAACAGCTCTTTAAGATTTTGTTATTAAACTTATAATCATATGTCAAAACCTATTTTTTGACCCTCATATTGTTTAATTAGTAGGTGGTATTAATCATTGTTTACCTTTTCTCTTTATTACCTACTTGTTTGATGGGTTTACTCGTGTGCTGGCATGCGGGTACACCTACATCGTAGCTTATTTGCGCATTTACACGATGAAGTGTATGTGGTTACGCATTTATACTGTTACACATACACATGTTGATACGGGATATAATGTATAATTACGCATATGCTTACGCGTGTGTTCACACAAGCACTTACGCAAACTATACATAGAATATGCGTTTCAACTCAATCACTGACAGAGTATTGTTACTAAACCCGTAACAGAATATAAAACATATTGTGATATATATTGCTCATTACTTATGTATGTAACTCACTTACGATTAATAACTCAACATTCAAATTTCGTTTTTCAACATTTACATAATCTATGGATTGTAGATGTATGGTAATAACACTCTTTATTTTGTTTTGAAGATCTATACTGTTAACGTACATTTTGTATTTGATTTTAATGACTTTACCACCAAATACATTATTGTATATGTTATATAATCTAAAAATTCCAATAAAAACTATTGAAATTCTATATTTTACAGTGAATTTCACAGGGCTCTCCAATTTATTCAATTGCTCCACAAATTCATCTAGGTCCTTAAAGGGACCCAACCACAGTGAACTAAAGTGAAGTGAATAGGTATAGAATGCCCAAAAAAATAATATATACATTTATATAGAATTAGGAATATCACAAGCCACTCTATATATAACGTGGTATCTTAATAAGGAGGTAAAAATAAAAACAAATATCAAACTAAATGAGCGGATTAGCAATAAAACAGTTCCTAAATGTGATTAGCGCTCAATATTGCATAGAAAGCGCAACAACAAAAAACACATTGTGTTAACTGAAGCAGATTAGTCCGGTCAGTATTGCTACATAATAAAGACATGTTGTTACCATAAGGTGTAAACAGTAAAGGACATATTGTTACAATAAGGTGTGAACAGAGTAAAAGACATATTGTTGCAACAGAGCGGCAACCAGGAGGCTTAAATACAATAATGTCTTTATCCGTAATGAGAGACTTACTGTCAATATCAAAATCGAAGCTGGATAAAAAGGGGGTATAATGTAATGAGGGGTATCCTGTCCGGTTCTCAGCTCCTCCCGTATCGGTGGATAAAGGATTCCACTCTAATCCATACCGGTAAGCGTTGGGATGCTCAGACGAGTAGACGTCTGCCTCCGCACTGCAGCGCACAGCGCAGCCATCTCTGCCGTATGTCAATCCTCATGGCTAGGTTGCTAAGGGCTGTTCACACCGCAACAGAGGGTGGGAATGTCAATATCAAATTCAAAGTGAGGGAGGGAGAATCGATCGATGGCAGTATCACTGTCAGTAGTAAGGGAGTGTGCTGGCAGGTACTTAAATCCTCTCACCTTGGTGGATATTAGTTAGCACACTGATCCGTGCTGGAGGGCATTGGACAACTCTGGCCAATCGGCGTCTGGCTCCGCGTTGAAGCCACCTGTCAATTATTATGATAGAGTTGCTAAGGACTACTTGCATCGCAACAGGATCTACAAGCAACACCCCTTACAGGGGGAAAAACGGTTAACTGTGTGTGAAGTTGGGTAGGGGAGCGTTCCAGCACTTGTAAGCAAAAAATGGATGGCCAAAGCGAGGCACAATAAACAGTGAAAAATAAAAAACAAAAATAAAAACTGAAAAAGAATGAAAAATAAACCAATAAAAATTATGAAAATAGTAAAATTAAATAATGAAAAATAAAAAATATAAAAGAAGTATAATAAAATTAATGACCTGGAGGTGGGCATTGAAAGTACTGTTTCTATTTTTGCAGATGATACTAAATTGTGCAGAACTATAGGTTCCATGCAGGATGCTGCCACTTTGCAGAGAGATTTGTCTAAATTGTAAAACTGGGCAGCAAACTGGAAAATGAGGTTCAATGTTGATAAATGCAAGGTTATGCACTTTGGCAAAAATAATATAAATGCAAGTTATACACTAAATGGCAGTGTGTTGGGAGATTCCTTAAATGAGAAGGATCGTGAGGTCTTTGTAGATAACACGTTGTCTAATTCTCCTCAAAGTCATTCTGTGGCTACTAAAGCAAATAAAGTTCTGTCTTGCATAAAAAAGGGTATTAACTCAAGGGATGAAAACATAATTATGCCTCTATATAGGTCCCTGGTAAGCTGCCAGGGGATGAGCTGCACTATGAGCTGCCTGGTAGGATGATTTTCCTATGAGCTGCCTGATAGGATGCTGTTGTCACTATGAGCTGCCTAGTAGGATGGTTTTCCTATGACCTGCCTGATAGGATGCTGTTGTCATTATGAGCTGCCTGGTAGGATGGTTTTCATATGAGCTGCCTGGTAGGATGGTTTTCATATGAGCTGTCTGGTAGGATGGTTTTCATATGAGCTACCTGATGGGATGTTGTTGTCACTATGCAAATAAAGTTCTGTCTTGCATAAAAAAGGGCATTAACTCAAGAGATGAAAACATAATTATGCCTCTTTATAGGTCCCTGGTAAGGCCTCATCTGGAGTATGCAGTGCAGTTTTGGACTCCAGTCCTTAAGAGGGATATAAATGAACTGGAGAGAGTGCAGAGACGTGCAACTAAATTGGTTAGAGGGATGGAAGACTTAAATTATGTGGGTAGACTGTCAAGGTTGGGGTTGTTTTCTCTGGAAAAAAGGTGCTTGCAAGGGGACATGATTAGACTTTATAAGTACATTAGAGGACATTATAGACAAATAGCAGGGGACCTTTTTACCCATAAAGTGGATCACCGTACCAGAGGCCACCCCTTTAGACTAGAAGAAAAGAACTTTCATTTGAAGCAACGTAGGGGGTTCTTCACAGTCAGGACAGTTAGGTTGTGGAATGCACTGCCAGGTTATGTTGTGATGGCTGATTCAGTTAATGCCTTTAAGAATGGCTTGGATGATTTTTTGGACAGACATAATATCAAAGGTTATTGTGATACTAAGCTCTATAGTTAGGATAGGTATGGGTATATAGAATTTAATTAAAAGTAGGGAGGGGTTGGATGATATGGTTCCTGCCTCGATATATGACAAATGGTAATGCGATGTCTATTTTACGCCAGCTTGCCTGTACAATAGAATTCACAACTGCTAAACATGGGGGGTCCACTTAAGTTTCTTTCCTGGAATATCAGGGGGCTAAACTCTAAATTCAAAAGAGCCTTAATGTTTGACTATGTCAAGAAACATGCACCGGATGTTCTTCTCCTACAGGAAACGCACCTAGTGGGCCAAAGATTAATGGCACTTAAGAAGCCGTGGGTTGCACATACATATCATGCTACCTTCTCTACTCATGCCAGGGGTACATCCATTCTGGTTCGTAAGGGTATACAATTTGAATTGCTAGATCTTGCTACTGATCACTATGGACGATTTGTACTTATGGGGTGTACAATATCCAATCAACTGTTAACCATAGCTAATGTGTACATGCCACCCCCCTTTGATAGCGCATTATTGGATACTATAATGAGTAAATTAACAAACTTTCCACCAGCGCCATTGCTTTTCATGGGGGATTTCAATGCACTCTTGAATCCCTCACTAGACAAGTTGACCCCAAGCCCCCAAACTACCTCTAGACTTTCTCTCTGGACACAGGCCATGAACCTCACAGAACTCTGGCGCTGGAGAAATCCTGATACCAATGAATTTTCTTGCTTCTCAGCTACCTATAACACCTTATCCCGTATTGACCTTGCTCTAGCATCTGCGGAGGTGTTACCCTGGGTGAACTCAGTGGAGTACCTGCCTAGAGCTGTGTCTGAACATTCCCCTTTACTGGTAACACTAGACCTTATCCCGGGACCCAGAGAACGTCTCTGGCGTCTTAGCCCAATTTGGTTAACTCAACCTAACATTAAGGAAGCGAATGAGGCAGCCCTCGTAGAATACTGGGGTCTTAATCCTGGAACAGCTACCATGGGGACTGTATGGGAAGCTGGTAAGGCCACACTGAGGGGAGCGCTTACCTCAGCAATCAAAGGAGCTAGGAAAGCAGCTACTCAGGAACTAGAAGACAAACAGAAAACACTGACTGAGGCAGAGGAGAATTATATCAAAAATGTAGGTCCAGATACACTTCACACCTTTAGGGCAGCACAGATAGCACTGGAAGAAACTAGAGTCAAAATGACACAAAAGAGATTACTATATGCCTCCCAAAGGACATTTGATAGGGGGGAGAAGAATGGGAAAATCCTAGCATACCTCTCCAAATCCCAAACTCCATCCAACACTATCCCCAAAATTATCTCCCCATCAGGTAATATAGTAACAGACCCCTCTCAGATAGCTGATGCCTTTGCAGCTTACTACCGAACACTGTATGCCACAAAAGTCGACTACTCATCAGAACACTTAACAAACTACCTTGATGGTATCCAATTTCCTCAACCGTCAACACATGCAAGTGCCCTCCTTAACGCCCCTATTACTTTAGTAGAAGTCCAAGACGCAATAGCCTCCCTTCAATCCAATAAAACACCCGGTCCCGATGGCCTTCCGGCGGACTGGTACAAAACCTCCAGTGCCATCCTCTCACCCTGGCTACATAAGACTATGATACATGCCACTGAGGAAGACCACCTCCCTCCCTCCTTCAATGAGGCAGTGATTGTGGTCATTCCGAAAGAAGGTAAGGATCCCCTCAACTGCGAGTCTTATCGCCCTATCTCCCTGCTAAACACAGATGCCAAGGTATTTGCTAAGGTCCTGGCCAACAGGCTCAAACAAACTATAGAGGAAATAGTTGAACCAGACCAAACTGGATTTATGCCCAATAGATCCACCAATGTGAATATTCGAAGACTATTTACAAATTTGCATGCAATCCATAGTAACCAGGGCTCACGAGTAGTAGTGTCACTAGATGCGGCTAAAGCATTTGACTCTATAGAATGGACATACCTTTGGGAAATCTTGAGGAGATTTGGCCTGGGGGATCAATTCATTAAATGGGTGAGACTATTATACCAACAACCAATAGCGAAAGTTAACTGTAATGGCTACCTATCGGCTAAGTTCGACTTACATAGGGGCACCCGACAGGGATGCCCATTATCACCATTCCTTTTTGCCCTAGCAGTGGAGCCACTGGCAATTCTGATCCGTCAAGCAAATAATATCACAGGTCTCCACCTGGGGCAAGTAGAAGAACGCATCTCTTTATATGCAGATGACATACTGCTATATTTGGATAACCCGGGCAATTCCCTTCAGGCGGTCCTGGACATAGTAGACCACTTTGGACGGTTTTCAGGACTAAAAATCAATTGGGGCAAGTCAAGCGTACTTGCTATCGATACCAACATTAACCCTGGCTTATTTCCTCCTACCCCTCTGGTCTGGGTGGACTCGTTCAAGTACCTTGGCATTGTGATACATAGGACTCTGGACGACTTCATACCCTCTAATCTTGAGCCACTCCTTTCCAATATGAAAGATAAGTTGAAAGTCTGGGCTAATCTACCCATCTCTATCTGGGGCAGGATCAATCTTTTAAAAATGATATTTCTCCCTAAGTTCCTCTACATCTTCCACAATTCCCCTGTTCTTATCCCCCGCTCCTTCTTTATCTCTATTGATACGGCCCAAACAGCGTTTCTCTGGGCAAACAAGCCCCCTAGGTTTGCTAGAGCCAAATTGCGGGCTCCCGTTACCGAAGGGGGATTGGGCCTTCCGCACTGGTATTTCTACTCCTTGGCAGCCCAAATCTACTATATACACTGGTGGCTTAATCCAGATCCATATAATCCGAATTTCCCACTGCAAGCCACTTTGGCAAGCTCAATAGAATCCCTCTCATATATTCCGTTCCACAAATCTCCCGATCTACACACAACCCACCCAGTTATAATCACCCCATACAAAGCGTGGTTGGCAGCACTTAAATTATGCAATATATCGTTACCCCTTCTCTCGCCTCAGCTACCCCTATGGGGAAATTCCTTCCTCCCACACCTGAAGCACATAGCAGCATACAAAATATGGCCACAATGGGGTCTACGTACACTAGGGGACTTGATTATTGATGGGATGATACGCCCCAGGGCTGAAATTAAACATGTCCAAACCCAAGAGCTCCTTCCCTGGTTCTCCTATTTTCAGCTTAGACAGGCAACCCATGCCCAATTTCATGGGAACACTGTGAATCTCACAACCTCTAAGATAGAATCAGCCCTTAAAGCCCCCACCGCCAAAAAACTTGTCACCAGGCTGTATTCGCTTCTCCTAGCTACTATTAAACCTCCATTTAATGCAGCGGGTGCAGCCTGGAGCAGAGACATCCCAGAGCTAGAGGATGAAGATTGGGAGGAGGCAACTGATAAGGCATATGATTACTTCGTCTCAACCAGAGATAGACTGATCCAATTCAAGATTCTACATAGACTCCACTTAACCCCAAATATTCTGTTCCGTATGAGCAGACTGGACTCACCACAGTGTCCTAAGTGTAGGGCCTCAGAGGCATCTTATATCCATCTCATTTGGGCATGCCCTCGAATCCAAGCCTTCTGGTCCCAGGTTCTTAATTATATTCAGGATAAAACTGAACTACCTAAACTAATAACCCCCCAGGTATGCATTCTTGGTGTAATAGATGAGGTTACCCCTAGGGCTGCCATGAGAATTCTTTTCCGTACACTGCTCTTCTATGCCAGGAAATGTATCCTCCTGAACTGGATGTCCCCCCATTCCCCCACAGTTAATGGCTGGTTGAACTTACTTAAAGCAACACTCCCCTTGATACAACTCACCTATACTGCAAGAGGGTGTCCTCAGAAATATGACCTGGTGTGGCGAGGTTGGCTGGAAGCCACAGAGGAGCCTTAATATCAAGAAGGATAACCTAATTGTGGCATAACTACCTATATCACATATACGTAGGAGTAATAGCAACAGTATAATAACTGAATTAGAGTATATACTGATGTACAGGACTCATTTATGTGAAATGCTTACGCTGTACTAGGACAACTATGAGACAATGGAACCACAAATGATATAATGTTTTATTTGTTTATTGTTACGAAATGCAAAAAAGTAGGGAGGGGTGTGTGTATGTTTGCTGGGTTTTCATTTGGAGGGGTTGAACTTGATGGACTTTGTCTTTTTTCAACCCATTTTAACTATGTAACTAACTATGTAACTATGTAAAAAGCAAAATGTTTATGGAGCAGAAAGAAGTGAAAGGAGAAGAAGGAGCAGTGAGACTGCGCAGCACACAGTAAAGGGACACGGCTCGTAGGTCGCATCTAAATGATCATATGAAGAATCCCGATCTGCACAAGGGACAGTACCAGCATGAGATGCTATACTTAACGAGTGGGGAAGATGACACTTAGTGTCCACCCTTGATCGTACTCAGAGCTGGCTTATTGCAACATTTTGTTTCAGCTTAACCAGGACCCCCACTTGGGCACCTATATCACACATTATTGTGGACGGGCTTTGTGTTATGTACCCCTGCCATAGACAGGTGGGCTACCCAGCTCCGTACCCAGTGTGGTATTAAGAATTATGCAGTGGAAATCTAGATTCTTCATATGATCATTTAGATGCGACCTACGAGCTGTGTCCCTTTATTGTGTGCTGTGCGGTCTCACTGCTCCTATCTTCTCCTTTCACTTCTTTCTGCTCCATACACATTTTGCTTTTTATTATACTTCTTTTTTATTTTTCATTATTTAATTTCACTATTTTCATTATTTTTATCGGTTTATTTTTCATTGTTTTTATTTTTTATTTTTCACTGTTTATTGTGCCTTGCTTTGACCATCCATTTTTTGCTGGAAGTGCTGGAAGGCTCGTCTACCCAACTTCACACACTTAACCGTTTTTCCCCCTGTAAGGGGTATTGCTTGTAGATCCTGCCCCCTGTTGCGATGCGAGTAGTCATTAGCAACTCTATCATGATAATTGACAGATGGCAGAGACGGTTGCGCTCCAACGCGGAGCCAGACGCCGATTGGCCAGAGTTGTCTTAACGCCCTCCAGCACGGATAAGTGTGCTAACTAATATCCACCAAGATGAGAGGATTTGCGTACCTGCCAGCACACTCCCTTACTACTGACAGTGATACTGCCATCGAGCGATTCTCCCTCCCTCACTTTGAATTTGATATTGACATTCCTGCCCTCTGTTGCGGTGTGAACAGCCCTTAGTAACCTAGCCATGAGGATTGACATACGGCAGAGATGGTTGCGCTGCAGTGCGGAGGCAGACGCCTACTCGTCTGAGCCTCCCATCGCTTACCGGTATGGAATAGAGTGGAATCCTTTATCCACCGATATGGGAGGAGCTGAGAACCGGACCGGATACCCCTCATTACAGTCATCGACACTGCCTTTGAGCGACTATACCCACTTTTGATCCAGCTTCGATTTTGATATTTGATATTGAAGTCAAGCCTCCTGGTTGCCGCATATCACCTCTGTTGCAACAATATGTCTTTTACTCTGTTTAAACCTTATGGTAACAACATGTCTTTATTATGTAGCAAAACTGACCGGACCAATCTGTTTCAGTTAACATAAAGTGTTTTTTGTTGTTGCACTTTCTATACAATACTGAGCGCTAATCACATTTAGGAACTGTTTTATTGCTAGTCCGCTCATTTAGTTTGATATTTGTTTTTTACCTCCTTATTAAGATACCATGTTATAAATAGAGTGGCTTGTGATATTCCTAATTCTATATAAATGTATATATAATTTTTTTGGGCATTCTATACCTATTCACTTCACTTTAGTTCTCTCCCCCTGACACTTGATGACGTCATCACTCATGTTTTCCGCCACTGGGTGTTTAAATGTTTGGTCTGTACTGTGTGTTGTACTTTGAGAAAGGTTAGAAGGCTAGCTGAAACGTCAGTTACTTTTTCATCTTAATAAACTTCACCATTGCATTGTAAGACCTGTGAGTCTATAGATAGATAGATAGATAGATAGATAGATAGATAGATAGATAGATAGATAGATAGATAGATAGATAGACACAGAGGAAAGAGACGAGGGAAGAGCAAAACAGCGCAACAACCCCAGGGACCCGATCAATCGGGATCACTACCCGAGGAGGGACAGACGTCTGCCAAGGTAAATAACCTGGTTATTAACCTTTCATCACACGAACTTTCGGCCAGTGAACTATCTTTGCTTAATAAGGGGCTGAACTTTGTACCCACACATACGCTACCTACTGAAAATTGGGAGATTGACTTTTTGAAATTTACACGTAAACTTAAACTTAAGATAAATTTTGCAGAGAGCCCTAATATGCTACCTGCTAATAAATATAAAAAAACAAGCAAAATGATTCCAGATGTAAATAATGATGCTGTACAGTCTTTTGAACATATAGTGTTAACAGAGGTAAAGAAAGTATGGGATATTAAATTACCCAGGGCCACTAATCTTAGCTATAATGAGTACACTGCATTAAAATCTCTACAATTTAACAATGATGTCATCATTCGGAAAGCGGATAAGGGGGTCAGTATTGTGGTACTAGATAAAATAGACTATAATGCAGAGGTAATGAGACAACTTGAGACACCAGGGCAGTATGCTAAAATAGACCGTGATCCCACCCTAGACATTAAAAAACAAATAGACAATATGGTTGAAGAAGCATGGCTGAACTCAACTATTGATGCTATAGAGAAAGAGTTTTTGACTACGGATTTTCCAAGGGTTCCAGTGCTGTACTTATTACCTAAAGTACACAAGACGCTTATTAATCCTCCGGGGGGACCGATCGTCTCAGGTATAGGGTCAGCACTGGAACCTTTATCAATATTTGTAGATTCATTTTTACAGGAAGAAATGTTAAAAATAAATGTATGTCTTAGGGATACAACTGACTTACTCTGTAAACTTAATGATATGGGGACTCTTCAACCAGAAACTGTTCTATGTGGAATTGACATTCAGAGTTTATATACTTCCATTCCCCATAATGAAGGATTAGATTGCATAGAGGAAGTGCTGCTGGATACTAATTTATCTACTTCAAAAATCTACTTTATCATGGATTGTCTAAATATGGTTCTCACTAAAAATTATTTCTCATTTGAAGATAATTTTTACTGGCAAACGCAAGGGACGTCAATGGGAGCTACGGTAGCTCCCTCTTATGCAAATCTATTTGTTAATCATTTGGAGAAAAAAATTTTCCTTAAAAAAGAGCCCTTTTGCCAACACATTTTGGCCTATTTAAGATTTGTCGATGACATTTTGTTATTGTGGACAGGCCCTGTAGAATTGCTTAAGCAAATGATAGATGAAGCAAATGAGAGTCATAGTACAATTAAGTTCACATATGAATATTCTTTCTCTGAAATTAATTTTTTGGATGTAACAATAAGTCTAACTAATGGGATAATAAACACCGATTTATACAGAAAGAGTGTGGAAAAGAACAATATGTTACATGTACGCAGCTTCCATAGTCCAAAAGTTAAAAAGGCAATTCCTAAAGGACAGTTTATTCGTGCAAAAAGAATTACCTCACGTACAGCAAAATATAACGAAGTAAAATTAAGTTTAACTAAACAATTTAAAGAAAGAGGATATGAGTCAAATACTATAAATAATGCCATGAAAGAAGTTGACACTATCCCCCGCAGCGAATTACTATGCCAAAAAAAGAAAGAATGTAGTAATCAGAAAATAGCATTTGTTTCTACGTTTAACTCTAATAGTAATAAAATGGAGAATATTATTAAAAAATACTGGCCTTTAATACAGGCAGACAGACAATTTGGCCATTTATTTACTGAGCAGCCTCGTTTTTGTTACAAAAGGGGTCGTAGTCTCAAAGATATACTTTACCCATCGGACACTCGCCAAAAGAAATCGCTTTTCCAAGGCAGGAAAAAGAAAGGTACCTATCCCTATCTGAGCTGCAATTGTTGCTCGTCCATAATAAAAGGCTCTAAGATTAATCACCCTAGTAAGGGATATGAAATTAACCTAAACGTGTACGCAACGTGTAAATCTACTCACATGGTTTACTTGTTGAAATGCCCTTGCGGTCTAGGGTACGTAGGTCAAACCTCAAGGGAAGTAAAAATGAGAATTCAAGAGCATAAAAGGAACATTAAAAATTTCAAGGAAAACACACAGACAGATACTTCTATTTCCAAACATTTTTTTATTTGTAAACACAATCTGATGCAACTGCGTTGATGTGTCCTTGATGAAGCAGCTATAGATAAGCGAGGAGATAATAGAGTCAACAGATTGCTACAGACTGAAGGGAGATTGATCAAAAAATTAGGTACACTCCACCCAGACGGTTTAAATGATTCTTGGAGTTTAAAATCGTTTTTGTAAACTTGCTTAATGGAATCTTTTACTTTGCAGACCTTGAAACTCGAAAAGCTTAAAGGAAACAAAATGCTACATTAACGGCAGAAGTAGGGTAAGAATCTAATGTTCTAAGTAACTTGTTACAACCTCAAGTGGTTTTCTATTAGATTTTAACTAATTAAAATGGAGAATATTATCAGTTGTTTTGATACTATGTATTTGTATTTTTAACAGGTGTTGATTTCGTGTGGATTGTATCATATTATGCATTTATTGAATGACAGGTGCACATTGGACACTTTGTAACTGAATTTTTGCACAGCTGATACTAATTGTATCATTTTTTGGCAACATTGCACAGAGCAGCACTTACGAATAAGATTGGACATTAACCCACAAGTAAAAGATATGGAGAAAAGTCCTTTTTAAAAGTTTTTTTAAAAAATGGTTTTTCGATTTTTACCTTTAATTGTATCTAATTATCCAAGATTGGATGTTGAAGATCACATGGGTGTGAGGGGTGTGTTTAAAAGGTTCACTGTGTACCTGTAAGTTTACACTTGAGAAAGGGCAACACCTGCCCGAAACATGTCGTGTAAAGCAGCATGAATAATAAATAATCACAAGCAGTTAATCTGCGTTTGAGTGCTCTCCTCTCTTTCAGCTTTTAACAGCTGCAATACTTTGTCACCACCTTTTGATGACTGGTACATTTTCTCTATCCCCTGAATCTTTAAGAAATCAATATCACCATTACTGCACTCCAAAAAATGTCTAGATATTGTAGTGGTGGAACTACGGGATACAATGCTGTTAATATGCTCCCGTATTCGGCTTTTTAGACTCCTGGAAGTGCACCCCACATACTGTGCGTTACACTTTTTACATGTTAACAAATATATAATGTAAGAGGTGTTACAATTGATATAACTTTTCACTTTGTGTCTAATGGTTGTACTGCTGCTCACAACCTCAGAAGATCTCGTAATACAACGCGTATCTCCACAATTGTATGTACCTACTGTGCTTAACCAAGTTCTGGGACTGCTATTTCTATTACAGACATCACTGGGTGACAAAATATTCCCCAATGTTTTTGCCCGTCGGGTCACAAATCTACACCCGTTCTCTATCACTCTCTGTAGTTTATCATCCCCATTCAACAGGGGAAGATGTTTCTGCACTTTTCTCCTAATCTCATGATACTGCTTACTATAGGTGGTGATAAACATAGGTAAGGCACTTTTAGACGTTTTTTCAAGTGGTCTTACTTTGTGCAGAAATGTCCTTCTATCTTCTCTAAAGGCTCTAACGAAAGCTGTCTCTAAAGGTGGTAACGAATATCCACGCGACCAGGGCCGGAACTAGGGGTAGGCAGAGTAGGCACGTGCCTAGGGCGCAAAGCTAGGGGGGCGCCAGGCACGTACCTGCTCCGACCCCTACCCCATTGTCCGGTCCCGTCTCTCCCCGACTGGCACGCATATATTTTTGGAATTGCGCTTCTGCGCATGTGCGCACAAAGTTTTGCGCATGTGCACTCATGCGCACTTTCGTGCATGTGCACCAGAGCGCAGTTTTGTGCACTCAGCTGGCGCCGTACCCGGCCAGGTTGCCTAGGGCGCCTGGCTGGGTTGGCCCGGCTCTGCCTGGGACAGAAAACAATCTCTTAACTCGATTTTGACAAATATTCCGCTTCAATGCTACAATTCCTTCTCAAATGCTGAAACTGACCAACAGGGTCTGCTTTGAAAACATGACTCGGATGGCAAGAGTCTGCCCTTAACAATGAATTCCCAGCAGACTGCTTCCTAAACACCGTACTGATGACTTGATAAGAAGAGCCTATTAGCTTCAAATCTAAAAAAATCAATAGTGGTATGATCAAATGAAAAAGTGAACCCCAGATTGCAATAATTAAAACTTAAACTATCTATAAAATCTGTAAATTGTGACTTCGTACCTCTCCAAACCAATAAAAGATCATCCACATATCTTTTATATAGCTTTATGTGCTGAGTTCCTATAACTTTCCCTCCAAATAAATGGACCTCCTCCAACCAACAAATGTAAAGGTTGGCATAAGTGGGCGTGAACTTAGCACCCATTGAAGTCCCACATGTCTGAAGGTAAAAGGTTTGATCACATTTAAAAAAATTGTGCGTCAAAAGACTTCAAAATGAAAATGAAATCATAATGTTAATTACTGTAATTCACCAAGTGATATCTCACCGCTTCAATCCCTTGATTATGTGGTATCCTATATAATAAAGTTGAAGTGTCTCTGCGTCCAGTCCCTGAGTCCGTGGGATTGCGCTATTGCGCATGTGCCCCACGAACCGTCTCTGGCGAATTTAAACTCTAAAATGGATTTTTATAAATGTTTGACTACATATGTTCTAGCGCCCGTTAATTTAACGGGCTTAATGTCTAGTGCTAGAATAAAGACTAACAACATCTACAGTGGTCCAACTGAATGCCTCCTCATCCCAAATAAAACTCTCCAAAATTTGCAAAACATGCTTGGGGGCAGATTTACAATTAGTTAATTAACCCTCGATATTCAACTGCTGAAATGTAAATCCTTCGACTTCGAATATCGAAGTCGAAGGATTTAGCGCAAATAGTTCGATCGAACGATCAAACGAAAAAATTAATCAAACAAAACGATTAAATCCTTCGAATCATTAGATTCGAAGGATTTTAATCCATTGATCGAACGGATTTTTCTTCGACCTAAAAATTGTTAGGAAGCTTATGGGGACCTTCCCCATAGGCTAACATTGCACCTGGGTAGGTTTTAGGTGGTGAAGTAGGAGGTCGAAGTTTTTCTTAAAGAGACAGTACTTCGACTATTGAATGGTCAAATATTCGAACGATTTCTAGTTTGAATCATTTGATTCGAAGTCGCAGTCGAAAGTCGAAGTAGCCAATTCAATGGTCGAAGTAGCCAAAAAAACATTCGACATTCAAAGTTTTTTTTATTCTATTCCTTCACTCGACCTAAGTAAATGGGCTCCTTAGTGTCACAAAGATAAGAGTCCAGCCTCTTCAGTAAAGGTTGCAAAAACATATCCATCAGCTCAGCCAAGTTCTCATTCAATGAACCAATACAAGAGACAACGGGCCTGCCTTCTGGGGGACACTTACTCTTGTGTACTTTTGGTAAAATGTGAAAGATCGGCGTACAAGGATTTTCAGGAATCAGATAACTTTTAATTCTATCAGAATAAATGCCTTTATCTCTGCACATTTCAACCAACTCTATCAGCTTATCTTTAAACAGATTCTGGGGGTTTGATTTAAGGACTTTTTAAGACTCTGTGTTACTTAATTGTCTATTAACTTCATCAAAATAGTCAGAGCTGTCCAAAACCACTACCTTGCACCCTTTGTCTGCCTTACGTATAATAATGGCATTTTTTATCTTTTAATTCTCTCTCAATGAGATATTGAAATACATCAACGGTAGAACCCCTAAAATGTGCTGGATAAAAGCTAGACTTTTCTCTTAATACACTAATATCTCTGAGCTCCCATAAGGGACAACACGAACATGGGGACATTTTTTATTTTTATTTTTTATATTTTTGATATATATCTTTTTTAATTTTTTGCATTTGTTTTATCATTTTTTATGCTCCTGCTGTTTTTTTTTTCACTTTTTCTATTTTTTCTTTCTTTATTAATCATAGATACTGCTACAGTTATATATGTTTGATTTTTTTGGCATTAAGGGGAATTACCACTATGTATTAGATGACGTGGAAATTAAAGTTAAAAATTATAAAAAAACTAAAAATTTTAAAAAAATAAAATAAAAATAGTTACAAATAGCATTGCCACATATCATAGGGTATCTTGATTAGGTGGTTACACTTGCAGGTGTCTGCTTTTCACATTGGTGGATGTATTGTATGTCACTTTACACTGGTTCACAGTATATAGGCCTTGTTCACTGGGGCATGTTATACATCACATATATTAGATTATGAGTTAAGATGTAATTAATTGGAGATGGCCATAATATTTTCATGGAGAGTTGATGTAGATGGATGATATAATCCCCGTAGGAGCAATACGGTTCATGAGGCATAATATAAGATGAAAAAAAGGGGGTTACTAACACTAGTGACCTTAGCAACCATGGAGTTAATGCTCTGGTTAGTTACGTTGAGGGAGTGAAGTCATAAGCTTACAAGGGGTTAAACCACTGGACCAGAAATGAGGGAGGAGTAATATATATTTGCAACATATAGGTTTAGCTCTTTATTTTTATTTTTAATTATTTTGACTGGTAGCCACAGATATCAATTAAAGACCGTGTATTTCTGCTCATGAGCTAAGCACAATAGCTACAATTTGTAACTAAATTATAATTAAAGTATTGATATAATATTTGTTGCTATTTTGAGAATTGTTTTTAACTTTTAATGTTTTTTATGGATAATAATGTTGGTAAATTATTTGGGGAAAATATTTGAGAAAATAGCATTGTATCACATAGCAGGAATATTTTTTAACTTTATGGGGGGTTAATGGTGTTTAGCATAATTATATGTCATTATGACACTGCTGTTTCCTGCCAGAAATGCAGATATAAGGCATACTTGCTATGTTTCAGTACTTTGGGAAAGGCCTTGGATAGGGCCGAAACGTCAGACTGAAGTTCTGTAAATAAAGACGCTCTGTGGAGATGAAAAAATGGGAAAAGAGGAGCGAGCAGTATCTTCATCAAAGCCATATGAATCGTTTGTAGGTAGGAAGATTGACTTTTATCAGAATGAAATAGAGCTTCTTCTTTTACCTCACCGGCTGGCTGCAGGAGTGCACTTTCTTTTGATATCACAATGAGCTGCCTGATAAAATGTTGTTGTCACTATGAGCTGCCTGGTAGGATGGTTTTCATATGAACTGCCTGGTAGGCTGTTGGTGTCACTATGAGCTGCCTGGTATGATGGTTTTACTATGAGCTGCCTGGTAGGATGGTGTTGTCGCTATGAGCTGCCTGGTAGGATGGTGTTGTCTCTATGAACTACTTAGTAGGGTGGTTTTCTTATGAGCTGCCTGGTAGGATGGTTTTCCATGAGTTACCGGTAAGGATGGTTTTCCTATGAGCTGCTTGGAAGGATGATGTTGTTGTTATGAACTGCATGGTAGGATAGTTTTCCTATGAGCTGCCTTATAGGATGTGTTGTCACTATGAGCTGCCTGGTATGATGTTGTCACTTTGAGCTGCCTGTTAGGATGGTTTACCTTTGAGTTGACTGGTAGGATGGTATTGTCTCTATGAGCTGCCTGGTAGGATGGCATTCTTATGAGATGCCTGGTAGGATGGTGTTTCTATGAGCTGCCTAGTGGGATGTCGCCATTCTATGTGCTGCCTTGTAGTATTGTGTTCCTATGACCTGCATGTGGGATGGTGCCATCTTTATATGCTGCCTGGAAGGATGTTGTTCCTGTATGCTACCTGGTAGGATGGTGTTCTAATAAACTTCATGGGGGGATGGTTTTCCCAAGACCTGCCTGGTGGGATGGTGTTTTCCCTATGTTCTGCCTGGTAGGATGGTGTTCCTATTAGCTGCCTTGGTATTCCAATGAGATGTCTGGTGAGATGGTTTTCGTATCAGCTGCCTGATGGAGTGGCATTCATGTTAATGCTTGGTGGGGTGGTGTCATCCCTATGAGCTGCTGTCACGGTCGGCACCCAACACTAGAACAAACGGCAAGCACCCTGGTCTCGGCTCGTGCTTCATCTGTAGTGTGACCGTCTTTGGCCTCGGGAGGAGCCCTCAGCTACTTGGATGCCACCCGGACTTAAATGAGAGGTGCAAGGCTAGAGGTTCTGGATAAGCAGAGGGACATGACTGTTAGCAAAGTCTTTGGGCAGAAGGTCATGGTACAAGGTGTTAGACAGAATCGTAGTCAGAACTGGCCGGGTCGAGGCAGGCAGAAAGTGAGCGTAAACAAATCAGGCTGGGTCTGGGCAGGCAGCGTTCAAAGCGAGGTCAGGCAGGCAAGGGTCAAAACCGGGAGATCAATCAGAAGGATATAGCAGGCAATGGATCAGGATACAGAGGTCCGAATCATCAGGAACAGGCAGGGGTCACAATATATAGTCAGAATCAAGATCAGAATAGCAAAAGCCAAAGGCACCAGGAACAAACCTATAATGGGCAATAAGAATCTGCATAATGGCCCTTTAATTATTTTCACACCAGCGCGCACGTGCCAATTTACACAGCAGAGACACGCTGCGCGCATCCTTAGCAATCAGGGTGCCAAGAGAGAGGATGCGGCTCGGAGCAGGCATCCCCGCTGAGGGGGCGGCAGGCATCCCTGCCTACCCCCTCCCACTAGACCACCAGGGTAGGTTCTAACATTACCCCCCTCTAGGGGGGGCCACTGGACCCCCAAGTCTCTCAGGGAACTTCTGATGGAATAGTTTCCTGAGACGGTCAGTCCCGATGTCAGTAACTGGAACCCAAGAGTTTTCCTCAGGGCCATAGCCCTTCCATTTAACCAGGTACTGGAGCTTACCTCACACAAAGCGAGAATCGAGGAGCTCTTGGACTTCGAACTCAGACTGACCTTCAACCAATACTGGGGGAGGAACAAACTGTTGATGGACTTGTGAAGCTGGTTTTAAAAGGGAAACATGAAAAGAGTTAGAGATTTTGAAATTGTCAGATAGTTTGAGACGAACGGACGAAGGGTTGACTATTTCAACGATGGGATATGGACCGATAAACCTGGGACCCAACTTGAGAGAAGGGACTTTCAACTTAATGTTTTTTGTAGATAACCACACAGAGTCTCATACCTGATATTTGGGTGTCTCTCTGTGAGACTTATCAGCTGCTTTTTTTTGAGCGGTTGTAGCTGCAGAAAGAGAGTCATGCACCCTAGACCAAATTTTTGCAAACTGTTTGACAGAAGAGTTGACAGAGGGTGCAGGGGACAAAGAACCAGAAAAAGAAAATGCTTTGGGATGTAAACCATTAACAATAAAGAATGGAGATTCACCAGTAGAAGAATGAGTTGCATTATTGTAAGGAAACTCTGCGCAGGACTGGTTGTCAGACACATAACACCTTAGAAATTGCTCAAGGGATTGATTAACCCTTTCGGTTTGACCATTTGTTTAAGGGTGATACAGTATGCGATAGAAAATGATAATTCAATACCAACCAAAGAGCAGAATGCTCGCCAAAACTTTGAAACAAATTGTACCCCTCTGTCAGAAACAATATTGACTGGAAACCCATGCAACTTAAAAATCTTACAAATGAATAATTGGCTAAGGTTTTGGCAGAAGGGAGGTGTGGGAGGGAAATGAAGTGGCTCATTTTGCTAAACCTATCCACCACCACCAAAATAACAGTTTTTCCTTGAGAGGAAGGAAGATTGACAATAAAATCCATCGAAAGATGAGACCATGGTCTGTCAGGAATTGGAAGTGGCCTTAACAACCCCGTGACAATTTTTTAGAGGATTTTGACCTCTGACAAATAGGATAAGAAATAACAAATTTTCGGACGTCCTGCTTAAAGGAAGGCCACCAAACATTTAGAGACAGAAGGGACACAGTTTTAGCGATGCCAGGATGTGCCGCCATTTTGGAATTATGGGCTTCACCCAAAAACTGTTCCCTCAAATCTTCTGGAACTACCCAAGGGAGTTTCTACAGGAGCAGTTGACTGAACAGAGGATAAGAGTGTGGCAAGGTCAGATCCCAGAGCAGCCACAATTAATTCACCGGGAATAATGGGAATGCACTCACTAATTTCAGATGGATTGGACTCGAAACTGCTAGAGAGTGCATCCCCCTTTGTATTTTTAGTACCAGGCCTGAAACTAAGAGAAAAATGTAATCGGGTGAAAAACAAAGCCCATCTAGCCTGCCTAGGATTCAGTCGTCTAGCAGATTCAATGTATAGCAAATTTTTGTGGTCGGTAAAGACCGTTATCACATGCTTAGCCCCCTCCAACAGATGACGCCATTCCTCAAAGGCCCATTTAACAGCCAACAATTCTCTATTCCCAATGTCATAAGTAGCCTCAGCAGGCGAATTTTTTTAAGAGAAAAAAGCACAGGGATGTATTTTGTTGGTTGTTGGATGCCTTTGAGAAAGGGCTGCCCCAGCCCCAACTTCAGAGGCATCGACCTCCACAATGAATGGAAGCGAGGTGTCAGGTTGACGAAGAATGGGGGCAGACACAAATTCTTTTTTAAGGGTTTCAAAGGCTTGGATTGCATCGGGAGGCCACATACTTGGATCTGCACCTTTCTTTGTTAAATCTGTGATAGGGGCTACAATCAGAGAGAACTTTTTAATAAATTGGCGGTAGTAATTAGCAAACCCTAAGAACCTTTGGGTCGCCCGTAAAGAAAGAGGCTGGGCCCAGTACCGCTTTAACCTTCCCAGGATCCATTTCCAGACCCTTACCAGAAATATTAAAACCCAAAAATTGGACAGACGAAACCTCAAAAATGCATTTTTCAAGTTTAGCATAAAGGTTGTTTTCCCTTTAGCCTGAGTAACACTTCCTGAACATGTCTACGGTGATAACACAGATTAGAAGAAAAGATCAGAATAACATCTAGATAGACCACTACGAATAACCCCAGCAGGTCCTGGAAGATGTCATTGACAAACTCTTGGAACACTGCGTGGGCGTTACAAAGACCAAATGTCATTACCAGGTATTTCGTAGTGGCCGTCCCTGGTGTTAAAAGCCGTTTTCCACTCATCCCCTTCCCTGATACGGATGAGGTTATAAGCACCTCTAAGATCAAGCTTGGAATACATTTTGGCATTTTTAACCTGATCAAAAAGTTCAGAAATCAGAGGAAGGGGGTAACGGTTTTTTATGGTGATCTTGTTTAGACCTCTGTAGTCTATACAGGGACGAAGACCACCATCTTTTTTCCCAACAAAAAGAAACCTGCCCCAGCAGGGGAACTAGAGGGTCTGATGAAACCTCTTTCTAGGTTTTCCTGGATATATTCTTTCATTGCCTGGGCTTCAGGCAAGGAGAGAGGGTAGGTTCGACCACAAGGGGGAGTAGACCCAGGAATAAGATCGATTGGACAGTCATGCTGTTTATGTGGGGGTAAGATCTCTGCGGCCTTCTTAGAGAACACATCAGAAAAGCTTGCATAAGCTACAGGTAACCCCTCAAGGGATGAGACTGCCACCACCTGAGGGAGGCAAGAACCCTTACATTTAGAACCCCATTGGATAATCTCCCCCGTTATCCAATCTACATGTGGGTTATGTGCCTGAAGCCAAGGTAACCCTAAAATTGGAGGGGAAGAAGCACCCTCAATAATGAAAAAGGCTAGTTCCTCAAAGTGTGAGTTGTTGGAACACATGGAAAGAACTACAGATTTCTTGGTTACCAGGCCTGAACCTAAAGGTTTTTTGTCCACCGCTAAAATTCTCATAGGAGGGCTAAGAGAGGTTAAAGGAACATTAAACCTTACTGCGAAGGCAGCATCCAGAAAGTTCCCCTCCGCCCCAGAATCCACAAAAGTGGAGACCTTCTTGACAGAGCCCGTAGGCCATGTTAATTTAACCGGTATCATAATCCTAGAGGAAGAATGGGGAGAGGAAACTTCTGCACCCAAATGGAGCTCCCCTTCTCCATTTAGGCTTGGAAGTTTCCCGGCCTCTTAGGACATAGATTTATAAAATGACCCTTTTCCCCACAGTAAATGCAAAGACCCAAATTTCGCCTATGGGCGTTTTCCTCAGGAGTTAGATTGGATATGCCCAGTTGCATAGGTTCTTCCTGAGACAAAGGCACAGAGGGATTAGGAGGTTTGACATTAGTAACCACATTGGGAAGGAAAGACTTAACATCCCAGTTCTCCCTGTTCTCTCCGTCTGTCTTCTATCTACTTGGATGGCTAGAGACATGAGGTCATCCAGGTTAGAAGATAGAGGTTAATTTACTAGGCTGTCTTTGACAGAGTCTGAGAGCCCCATCCGGAACTGGCCACGAAGAGCCATGTCGTTCCACCCAGTTTCTACTGCCCATCTGCGGAACTCAGTGCAGTACACCTCCACATCCCGCTTTCCCTGGCGCAGCTTACGAATCGCGGAATCGGCAGAGGAAGCACAATCTGGGTCATCATAGAGAATTGCCATGGACTTAAAGAAAGTTTCTAAGGAAAAGCAGGCAGGGTCAGTGGGAGGTAACCTCAGGGCCCAAATTTGGGGATCACCCTGTAACAGGGTCATTACGAACCTCACTTTTTCTTCGCCAATAGCGAAAGAATGGGGGAAAAAGCTGAGGTATAATTTGCATGCCTCTTAGAACACAAAGAATTTAGATCTGTCCCCATTGAACTTATCGGGGAACACAATCTTGCGTTCATGGGTTTTAGGCACATTACCCATCATGGCAGAAGAACCCACAGGAGCGGCCATAGCCGTAGTGTGACCGCCTTTGGCCTCGGGAGGAGCCCTCAGCTACTTGGATGCCACCAGGACCTAAACGAGAGGTGCAAGGCTAGAGGTTCTGGATAAGCAGAGGGGCACGACTGTTAGTAAAGTCTTTGGGCAGAAGGTCGTGGTACAAGGTGTTAGACAGAATCGTAGTCAGTACTGGCCGGGTCGAGGCAGGCAGAAAGTGAGGGTAAACAAATCAGGCCGGGTCTGGGCAGGCAGCGTTCAAAGCGAGGTCAGGCAGGCAAGGGTCAAAACCGGGAGATCAATCAGAAGCAGTGGCGTAACTAGTTGTTACTGGGCCCCATAGCAAATTCAATTTAGGGCCCCAATATATTTATAAGTTGGCCTATTTTACCAAGATATATTAAAATTGCTCATTAATTAGGGTCTCACTGGGCCCCCTACACTCCTGGGCAGGGTCTGCTTCCTCTATAGTCACGCCCCTGATCAGAAGGATATAGCAGAAGAGATAGTCGAAATTCAGGCAATGGATCAGGATACAGGGGTCAGAATCATCAGGAACAGGCAGGGGTCACACAGTCAGAATCAAGCTCAGAATCAAAATAGCAAAAGCTAAAGGCAGCAGGAACAAACCTATAACGGGCAATGAGAATCTGCATCATGGCCCTTTAAATGTTTTCAAATTTCGCGCCATTGCGCGCTGAAGTCATCACACCAGCGCGCATGCGCCAATTTACACAGCAGAGGCGCGCCACGCGTGTCCTTAGCAATCAGCGCACCAAAAGAGAGGATGCGGTTCGGAGCAGGCGTCCCTGCCGAGGGGGCAGCAGGCGTCCCTGCCGACCCCCTCCCACTAGACCACCAGGGTAGGTTCTTACAGTTGCCTTATGAGATGGTGTCACTTCTATGAGCTGCCTGGTGGGATGGCGTTCCTACGAGTTGCTGCGTGGGATGGTGTCATCCCTATTTGCTACCTGGGGTGATGATGTTATCTGTATGTACTTCATAGTAGGATGGAATCCCCATTATTCCCATTAGGATGATATGGTTTCTATGTGCTGCCTGGTAGAATGGTGTCTTTCTATGTCAGTAAGCTATACTGACAGACTCTTTGGACATAAATGACACCTAAGATGGATGGCATGTAAATGGTGTATTGTCAGATGTTAAATGCAAACTATTAAACTAAAACCCTCTATATTTAACTGATAGTCCCCAGTGCGTTGTCCGTGCTGCAGTCATATCAGTAATCACTGAACACTACATCAGGACCATAAGTAGGCCTACAGTGTTCATGCTCCTACTTAGAAATGACTACATAGACCTTGGGGCCAAAGTAATGCAGCTAATGTGTCAATTCCCAAATCCAACACACACCTCTGTAGTGTGGCATCAGGTACATGGGAAACATTTAGTTTTAGGAAGTGTGATTCATGCACATCTGTAGGGGGTACATAGACAATTTAATGTTTAGATTGTAAGCTCTGTTGGGCAGAGCCAACTGTACTAATTATATCATTTTTTATCTTCTGTATGTAATCTGTATGTTCAATGTGTTCACTTATCTTATTTATTATACAGTACTATGTAATATGTTGGTGCTTTATAAATTCAGTCCTAATAAATCACTTTTAACTTTTTATAACTCTAAGGTTTTATTTGTGAAGCTACCTTTTCATATTGGCTTGTTTATTAGCTTAGTGCTATATTGTCACTGTTTCTCATGAGCAACATCATTGTTGCTTTATAGATACATGATAATAATAATAATTATTCTGGCAAAGTTTAAAGCATGCTATTAACTGTGGTCCAACAACACCAAGGTCATATTCTTTAGGGGATTATGACACATTCCTATAAAAACCCCATATGAACTTTAGGGTTTTCTTTTTTTCCAGATTAAAAAGCCCACATGCTACCCCAAGCCCAGTGGTGCCAAAAAGTTAGCATGGGAAAGAGAGAAGCAGATGATGAGCAGTTTTCTTCTGTCACAATGAGCTGGAGTTCGCACAATCCTTCAATATGCTGATTACAAATAAAAATACTCCTGGGGACTATAGATTGCACTGCCTCCAGCACAGCGTGACTGACAGAATCAAACAGGATCCTAAACTGTGTCATTTTTAAAAAGAAAAATTTTTTACATATTGTCTGACACACTCATGTAATGAAACTCCTCTTCTGTTTCCCACCAGCATTACTGCAAATGATCAGTAGAAAAACGTAACAAAGATGTCCGAAGTTTCCGGAGGCAATGCTGGGTGATAAAAGTTGATTTCTATAAATCACACTCCATGTGAATGGAACTAGAGATGCACAGAGTGGCCTGTCACCTGTTTAGTTGGGCATGACAATGGCCGCCTGCAGAGGATTGCAGATGTCCTTTGGGCCATATTCACTGCCAGTCCAGCCACTTCTTGACCTTCCCTACCCTGTCCTAACCGAACATCTTATAACCAGCATGAATTGCCATTGCTATTTATATACTCACGCACACCTGCCCCTTCTGATGAGATCAGGCATATAAATAAGCATGATGGGCCATGCTTGGGATGGGTTAGGGCAAGTTAGGGTCAGTAGGACAATAGGGCTTACTTAGGACTGTAAGAAGCAGTTGTGGTAAGTTCCAACAATCACTAAGCAAAAAATCCAATCCATTAAAGGTGCTTGCTCCTCACATTTCCATAAGTATAGTTGCACTTGGCACTGCTACCTTCTGTATAAATTTTGAGCAAAAGTAACAATTGAATTTGCACACCATCACTTATACTTGTTTGTATGCACTACCCCAGAAGACTTTTTAACTGAACAAAATGAAGCTGATGTTGACAAAGGGGGGGCAGGGGCCTAGCCGTTAAAACACCTGCCAGGGCCGATATTACAAATTTACCGTATGTATGTAGCTGCCGGTAATTTGTAATACCATTTACAAAATCCCCTGCCCGCGAATGAAAACGTACATTTTCGTCGGCTTCTGTCGGTGGCCCCGCCCCTTTTGCGACGCTACTCCCCCATGACCCCGCCCCTTTTGTGGTGCCCCTCATCGGCTCCGCCCCTTTCTGTGTCACGCCCCACCCCTTTCTTTTCTGCCCCCCCACCATGGCCGGTAATTTTTTTTTAAAAGGTGGCAACCCTAGGTACACCAAGTGCTGTTTAAACACATAATGTAATAGCATCTGTGCCGTATAGATTGAGTTCCACAGTTCACTAAAGTCTGGCTGCTGGAGAACAGAAAGTTATTAACAATATCATTTCCTGAAACGGTTAACCAGGTGAGGTCTCACTGCCGCCCTAGAGAAGAAGCATTTCTGCAGTATAAGTCAGTGGTACCTTGACAGCTTCCTGCTCCTCACACCCACTGGGACACGCCCACTCCCCTCCTGTAGGAAACTACCGGTGCTCTGTGCTGTCTGCTGCTGGCCCCATACAGTTCTATGTATATGGAAAAATGTGTAGTAATGGGCATGTGAGTGCCTCTCGTGTGTGGTATTTGTGCTAAACACAAAATTACAGCTCCCAGAAACGAGCCACTCTTACTCATATGTTTATAGTGTTCATCATGCTATAGTATGTATAGCTGCCATGCTGCCACTTTATAATTGTTATGTGTTACTGTTTGCTGAAGTTTGTTATGAAAAATGAGTTCTTTAGAGGCAGCTGGCTGACTGTCAGTATTATTTCCACGTCTGACAGTTTTAGAAGTCATCTAATAATGTACTTCATTCCACAGTGACTTCCCCCTCCAAAAAATAAAATAAGCATACATTTATTTATATTTTTATAAAAACCCATGTCATTATCCTTAACCCCTTAAAATATTTTTTTTTTACTTTTTCATAATGATATTTATTAAAATTAAGTAAAACTTTTCAGATCACCCTTCAGAATAGGTGCTTTGTAGCCTTGTGGTTAAGGCAAAGACCTTTGGACTAATAAGGTCATGGGTTCAAATCTTGCATGTTAAGCTTTTTTTTTTTTTCCTGATAATTCACAATTATTTTCTCATTTAATAAAATATACTATAAAACTTCTTTAAAACTGCATTTTTTTACCTTTTGTGGGTAAGGTACTGGACTTAACAATGGAAAATTTGGCGTTCAAACATGCTATCAAACTTTTTTATTGTTAGTTTTAAAATGCTGCTTTATTATAGTATGAATTCAATAATTTGATGTAACTGTGGCTCAATAATAATATTATACAGTAGCCACAACATGTGCTGCACTGATCTCCTTTGCATTTAGAGTCACAGGGAATTTATTACTAAACGTAGACAATATGAGTTGAGAAATATGGGTGTGTTTTTCTAACTAAACACTTTTGTGCAGGATTGAAACGATACCACAGGATGTACATCCTGCCTATAAAAATGTAAGGGGCCATTTTTGACAGCATTGTGTGTAAAGTGAAATTATGGGTTAGGGTTACCTATTGCAGGATCAATGTGTACAAGGGCAGAGTTCAGTCTGACCCAGTTGCACCTGATACATTAAAGCAAGTACAATTGTAGTAAGCTGTACGTATGCATATATTTGTGTATACTACATAACTATACACAGGACCGGATTTGTGCTGAGGCCACAAAGACCCGGGCCTAGGACAGCATGCCGCCCAGCCGCATCTACAGTGCCATTGGGAGCTACTGTCGCAGCTCAGGGCCGGACTGGCAATCTGTGGGTTCTGGCAAATGCCAGAGGGGCTGCTATAAGGTGCCATAGAAAGTCAGTATTAAGTGGGCTGGTGGGGGCTGTTTGGGCCTCTGTGTGGGCTGATTGGGCCTCTGTGTACCTGAAATGTCAGGGCCTATTTAAATTCTCAGTCTGGACCTGTGCCCACATGCTCGCTGGGGAAGCATGTGAGCGTATTCGCCGGCAAGCACTAGGACCTGACTGGCGCATGCGCTCGCAGGGGGGGAGGGTAGGGTTACCACCTGGCCGGTAAAAATTATTGTTGATTCCAATGTTATTAATAGAGAAAAAAATAAATATATAGGCAGGCCAGTATTTTTTTTCCAGAAAAGGTGGCAACCCTAGTGGGTGCGCACAGGCGCTAGGACCCAGGCGGCCTAGAGATCTGGCCCTGACTATACAGTGGTGGGGGAGTACAAAAGTCTATTTTTAAGTAGAAATTGCACCTTTGAAACTTGCCTAACCATTTACAGAATAGTGTGGTTTCCATGACAACATCTGACAGTCACTCACACTTGCAATACAGACATATCAAGGAGGGGGAGGGAAAAAAGGTTTGCACGTGTGCATTATGAAGGAAGTGATGACGCATGGGGTTATGGTTATAGGCTATGGGCTGTTGTCTCTCCTGGCAAAAATACACAGGCTGACAACAACCGCTGATAACAGCCTGTGTGCCCATAGCCATGATGTATAACTAGGGTTGCCAACTTTTCTAGAAAAAAAGACCGGCCTTAGCCCCGCCCAAAGCCCCACCCCCAATCCTGCCCAAAGCACCACCCCTGGTTCTGCCCAAAGCCACACCCCTGGTTCTGCCCAAAGCCACCCCCTGTCCATTCACAATAGTAGAATTACTGCCCAATAGTTCCAATCTTAACCCAGCCCGCCGCAGTCCAGAATCGCTGCACCAGTTTCACTGACTGTCCAGTGTCCACAGTCACTCGCACTGTCATTTTCCCAGGCTGTCAGCGCTCCGCACAGACTGCTCTTTTCCGTTTGTTTGTGTATGGCCGCATGCTCCACCTACACTAGTCTGCACAGCTGCACTGTGCACTCGCATCTACTCTTTAAAGCCCCAGTCAAGCTGGAGAAGCCGCCCACAAATCTCATCATGCGAGAGTGCACCGCGGCCCGCATAGCTGGGGAATTTGGAGCAGGGAGGGAGGGAGGGGGACCATCGAAGCGGCTTAAAAGTAAATGGCATTTCCCCCCTCAAAAATTTACTGGCCATGTAATTGCCGATATTATTTTAATACCGGCACCGGCCTGGATACCTGTTTTTCCGGCTGGGCCGGTTAAATACCGGCTGGGTGGCAACCTTATGTATAACTACCTTTTCTTCTCCTTTAACAGGCCTTCCCCCAAAAAAAGTCCTACATGTGTGAACACTTCAACATAAACAAACCCTTGTTCTTTGGGGGAATGAAGTCCGTATAGGCCTGAATGGATTTAGGACAGGCTCCCCTTCCCCCCTAAGGTGCAGGTTGTTAGCCTCCCCCAACCCTTCCCAGCTAGCCCCTTCAGGTAGAACAAAGGAAGGGGCTAGCCACGGCGGGAAAAAGTGGTTGGGGGAGGAAGCAGAGGAGCGTGGGCAGGGCAGGGTTTTTAACAGGATGCTGTTTGTGAATTTGCTCATACTTACTTGTATATGAGGAGGATGGTGATTTCAGTTATGAGGGTGTGCAGAATCATTGTTCTTGGCAATATGCAAGGAGGCCTAGGTGGGCAGAGCAACGACTCAGGAGGTATAGTGGTAATAACTGTGGCCAGGAATAAAGAGGAGGAGGACAGTTGGAGACAGTGGAGGAAAGAGAGAAGGCAGGAGCGGTTGGGTCGTGGAAGGCAGCAGGATCAGCCATCTACTTCGGCAGCAGCTCTTACAGTGCGGGAGGAAGGTCGCAGCTCGTCTACATCGTCAGCAGTGCATCCGGTGCAGGAGGAAGGGCGCAGCTCATCGGGGATGGTTGGTGCATTGGGTGAGTTAAAATTGCAGTCTAATGTATTGGTTAATCGGGAGTTGGAATCGGATACTTCGGATAGCGAGACAGAGGGAGGAAAAATGTTGGCATTAATTAAAAGATATTTTAAGGATGAAAAGGAGAAAAAGGATAAATCAGGGGATTCAGTAAGGGAAAGGGGTCAGTTGGTGCCGGTAGGCGCGGCTGATACTTATGCGTGCGCCTTAACAGAGACAGCAGCGCATTTGCCTAGGAAGTTGAGGAGGGCAATTGAAGCGGGGAGATTTGTTGATGTATATGATTTGACAAGGGAAGCGGTACAGGCTAAAGAGGATGGGGTTAAGATTGAAGGGGACGGAAGGAAGAATAAGTCAATTTTTGAGTGGTTAAAAGGTTTTTTGGTCTTTGCTAGCATTTATCTGGAAAAGAAACCAGAGCAATGTCTGAATGTGATTAAGTATATATACTTAATATATATACTTAATATATATATACTTAATATATATATATTAATATATATCTGACGTCATGGTCAGATTATGATAGGGCATTTAGGAAAAAGGTTGTGAATAGCAAGATGTTGTCATTTGGTCAAAAGGACATAGATTTATGGACCAGATGGGTATCGAAGGAGCAAGGGGGTTTTAACAATGTGAGTAGAGGGTCAATGTCGTTTAAACCAAGGAACATTTGTTTTGCCTACAATGAAAGGAGATGCAGTAGGGGTTTTTCTTGTAAATTTAGGCATGCATGTTCGGCTTGTGGATTATCCCATGTGGTAAGTGATTGCAACAAAAAGAGAGAAGGGAATAGGCAGCCCTTTCGAGCGGCTCAGCAGAAGAGCGGATACAGGTGGGCAAGCTAAGTGAGGCATTGCAGGATTACCCAGATTGAGAGATGGCAGAATTTTTAGCCAAGGGCTTTTTAGAAGGTTTTAGAATACCAGTGTTGGAGGTTCCAACCCCCAGTGAGGTTTACAAAAATGTAAAATCAGCTAGTCAGCATGAAGAAGCGTTAAAGCAGAAACTGGAGAAGGAATTGAAGGCAGGTAGGATGGCGGGACCGTTTGAAGAAGTTCCTATAAAGGATTTGGTGGTTTCTCCATTGGGTATTGTACCCAAAAAAGAACCAGGGAAGTTTAGGATGATTCAGCACTTGTCATATCCAGAGGGGGCATCAGTAAATGATGCATTAGACAAGGAGCAATGTTCCATTCAGTACCAGTCTTTTGAGAAAGCATTAGAGACAGTTAAGATGCAGGGAGAGGGGGCGTTGATAGCAAAGGTTGATATAGAGTCGGCGTTTAGGCTCTTGCCATTGCATCCTGATAGTTTTAAGTTGACAGGTTGTTATTTTCAAGGAGTTTTTTATGTGGATATGTGTCTTCCTATGGGGTGTAGGGGGATAGGACAACGCAGGCAGTCAAAATAACAATAACAGCAGGGAAGGTAACTTTGAAGGAAATGCAGAAATTGTTGGGTTTGCTAAACTTTGCATGTAGAGTAATTCCCATGGGTAGGATTTTTAATAGGAGATTAGAAAAATCTATGGCAGGGATAAAGAAGTAGTTTCATAAAATCAGAATCACAAAGGAATTGAGAGAGGATTTGAAGGTGTGGGACAAGTTTCTGACAAATTTCAACGGAATAAGAATATGGATTGAGGAGGCTAGGCTTAGCCAAGAATTGGAATTTCTCACAGATGCATCAGGGAGCATTGGTTTTGGGGCCTTCTTTGCAGGAAAATGGAGCGCTGGTAGGTGGCCACGGTCATGGCAGGTGAAAGGGTTAACGAAGAACTTGACACTGTTAGAGCTTTTTCCTATTTTGGTAGCACTGGAATTGTGGAAGGATTGGCAAATAGAACAATAAAGTTTTTATCAGAAAATATGGGAGTAGTTCATGCAGTGAATAATCTGTCATCTGATTCACCTCCAGTAATTAGGTTACTCAGGCAGCTGGTGCTAATTTGCATGAAATTCAATATATCATTCAAAGCACAACATGTGCCAGGGGTAGAGAACACATTAGCAGATGCATTATCAAGGGAGAAATTGGAGCTTTTCTTTAAACTGGCCCCTAAAGCAGAAAAAACGGCTCATGTGTGTCCTGGTCATTTGTGGCAGCTGGTGAACCCATATTAGAAGAGCTATATGCAAGGTCGTTGTCGGAAAAAACCCTTGGCAGCTATAAAAGGGCATGGGAAAGGTGGCGCCTTTTCTGCACTGGTGGTAAGAGAAATTATGCGTTTAAGGATTTGTTAGAATTTTTGAAGGAGATGTACAAGGAAGGGAAGTCCAAGGCGACGGCGGTTACTACGTTAGCAGCAATATACCATTTTTCTGTAGCTGAAGGGAGGCCTGATTTTAAGTGGAATCCTATCATTAAAAAACTATTAAAAGGTTGGAGTAGAACCTATTGTTAATACTAGGTTACAACAGATATTGGTATCCTTGGGTGGGATTTGTTTTGACCAGTTTGAATGTGTGTTGTTTAGAGCAGCTTTTGCATTATCATTTCGAGGGGCATTTCGTATCAGTGAGTTAATGCCACCTTCAAAAAAGGCACTAGGAAAGGGGTTGGAGTATAAAGATGTGTCAATACAAGAAAATAAATTGTTGATTCATATTCGTAGTTCTAAGACAGATCAGATGGGAAAAGGAAAATGGGTAAGTATATTGGAAACGGGGGAAGTGTCATGTCCCGTTAGGTTAATAAGGGAATATATGGTAGTGCTTCCGGAGGGAGGTTCATTATTATTGTTACATGAAGATGGTTCCCCCCTTTCGGCTTTTCAGTTCAGGCAGGTACTGAAAAGGGCAGTGATCAATAACGGGTGGGATTCTAAGAAATTTGGGTCTCATTCTTTCAGAATAGGTGCAGCAACTGAAGCAGCAATGGGAAGGGAAAGTAGTGAGAGGATTAAGGCATTGGGAAGATGGAAGTCAAAGGTTTACAGGAAATACATAAGACCCATAAACGATGCAAGGGAAGAGTTTTAACTAATGTTTTTGTTTTTGTCGCAGCAGGAGGTGCAACGTTTTGATATTAGGCCATTCATTTATTTTCTGGGCAATGAAGCATGCAGGGGTTGCAGGACAGCAGATGGGTTTTCCGGAGGAACACATGAAGGTCACTTGGCTTGGTAAGAGAGGGATGAGATGGGAGCAGCTAAGAGGTATGTCTTTTGGAGCAGCAAAAAGGAATCCTATACATTTGTTAATCATATATGCGGGGGGGAATGACCTTACGTCATATAGGACCCCAGCTCTTATTGAGAATATGAAGGCCGACTTAACAGATATTTTGAGAAATGTGTAGCATGGTCAGATATGATTCCAAGAAGCAATTGGCGAGGTGCCACTTCTCCAAAAGGCATAGAGAAGGTCAGGAAGAAGGTTAATAGGGCCATGCATAAATTCATGTGTTCCTTCCTCCAAAATAAGACATGAAAGTATAAAATTTAGGCAAACAACGTTATACAGGCGGGATGGAGTCCATTTATCGGAAGAAGGTTTGCGGTTGTTCATTGGGAACATTAAGGTGTTTATTGAGGAGTGGTGGAGGTCACAGGTGGTGTAGTGGGGCCATTGGAAAGGTTAGGTGTCACCCCTCCCCTTTTTTCCATTGGTTGGCATCAGTGCGGCTCTGGGTCTATGAAGTGGTTATAGTGCAGGCCTACCTTGGGTGAGTCACGAGCATCAGACTGGGACTGCACGGTCTTCTCTGATGCATGCAAGTGACTGGGTTAGCGCCATTATGCACAACGAGGGAGCAGGGGGATGGGCAAAAAGGCGGTCACTGAGTGTGCCCGGCCCCGTGATCCCTGCTTCAGGTTTTTGGAAATTTTTTGGGCTATTGAGCCCACGTTTTTTGAGTTACAGATTTTTTGGGCAGGAGCCCATGTTTGGAGAATGAGAGCCGCAGCTGGGGTCAGGGTGTACCTAAACTTTGATTTTTTAATTGTTAAATAAAGCTTGTGACCTCCACAGATTTTTGCCATAACATGTCTCTGTGTTTTAATTGAATGGAAAAGGTGCAGATTGGGGGGATAGGGGGTTCCTTGGCCTATTAATTGCAAATGAGCTGAGGGAATGTTAATGGCTAAACAATGTTCAGTACTGCTTAAGGTCCCCATAGACACAAAGATTTTTCTTGCCGAACGACCAGTTTTAGAGAAGTCCGACCAATCCTTCGAAATTATTGTGAAGTTAGTGGGATTCAAACGATCGTACATCTTATGATTTTTTGTCCGATCTGTCAGAAAATTGATCGGCCAGGTTAAAAAATCTTTATCTGTCCCAGTGCAATCTATCTATGTTTGCAACGCCAAGCAGGCAGCTCCCCTTTGTTTTCCTGGCAAATGGTCTTTATAGTTGATGGACAACTTGTACGATCGTTTTGAGATAATCGTGGTCTCGCGATGACAATCGGATCTTATAAAAATCTTTATATACAATCAGTACAAAGCTTAACAACAGGAATGCACAATTAAGGTTCAAACAATGAGGAAGGAGTGGGGGTTGTGTGTGATATACTATACCATGTGTCAGAAGTGTCAGACCAGACAGATCAGACTTTCAATTCTTTGAGCAGAGATTCACCTAAAGGTGGCCATACACAGAGAGATCCGCTTGTTTGGCGATGTTGCCAATCGTACGATAGTTATGTCCGACAAAAGCTAGTGACAGTCTCCCTCTGAAAATCGTACGAATTCATGATTCGTATGATCTGATCATTGTGTCTATGGCCAGCTTTAGCAATGGAGATCTCAGAGCATTGAGCTCTTCGTTTTCCAAAGTCGCCCAAACTTTCGAGTGCCATCCCGCCCTTATAAAGTTATGTAGAGTCATATAAAACACAAAAGCAGTTCATTTTGTGCAGTGTTATAGATTTATTATAATATATATTTTTAGTGATGGGCAAATTTATTCGCATTTCACCACCTGCAAATTGTTTTGTGAAACTGCTGCAAAAATTCGGAAGCAAAAAAAATTTGCAGCGCCAAAAAACTCACTTGTGTAAAAATTGTTGAGTGCACAAAAATTGTTATGCGTTAAAATTATTTTGCCGCCAATTGACTTCAGTGCATTTGGACAAAAAAGACATGCATGTAAAAATAGACGCTTCTGTAAAAATTGTCGTGTATTAAAATAGGTTTGACGCCAATTGATTTCAATGCGTTCCGCAAATTTTTTACCGTTTTGCAAATTCATGTGGAGTTTTGCAATTTTTTTAGCAAAACGACAGATTCACCCATCACTATATATTTTTACAGAGAACCTAGGAGCTGAAATATAGATGAAAGCATTTGTAACTTAAGGGTCATAATAAGGATGGGGGAACTTTCCTTTGTTTGATTTGTGATGCAGGTTTTAATTTTTCCACTAAATTACAATTCATTTATTTGGTTTAAAAAATAAAATGTAATTTTAACAAATAATCTCAATAATGCTATGCCCAGAATCGATCCAGCAATCTTCAACATCTTGATACATGGCATTTATACATTGAGCTATTCCCCAACTAAGGCCAATGCAGTATAATTTTATAGATTAGACTGGACAGGATGCCACCACACACAAAAAAGAAAAAAATTTCACATACACCAGAGAGAACTGAGGAACTGTAGGGAATGCTTAATGTACCTCTCCTCTCTAATAAGTAAACTGCTGCCTGCACTTATCTAGCAAAAAAACTTTGAAAAAAAAACTTAATAACTACAAGGCCAGATTGTATTGGTAACTAAGGTCAAACTTTTTTTTTTTTTTGAAATTCTTTTTATTGAGATTTTCAATAAAATACAAGAAATTGACAATATGTTAAACATACAATGTTTCAACAAGGAGCAAAAGAAATATTCTTAAGCATAACGGTCAAAACATTTGACATGAAAGAAAAAAAAAAAAAAGGGGGAAAATACAAATAACATAAAATTTTAAAATATTAGAATAATAATAATAAAATAAAATAAATAGACCTGTTATTCTTTCCTTACAAATTAAAACCTGACAATGCAAAAATACATAGAGAAACGTTCTTGTGAATGGAGGCATTAAATATTTATTTTAACGTATCATTAGCATAAATCTTGTCCCATAAGATTAAGGATAAATGACTTCCTATCAGCCTCTAAAGTTGAAATATAAAGGGACCATCTATTCTTAATTATATTTCTTTGGAGAAGATCATCCATTCTAAATCTAATCACCTCTTGAATACATAAGTTAAATAGATAAGAAAGCACGTCCTTCAAAGAAGGGGGGTTCTCTTTTATCCAGTACAAAAATATGGATTTTCGAGTAGCTGCCATAACCAACCAACAAAAAGATAATATTTCATCTGAGACTTTAATAGAAGAACCATTGTAAGATACCTGAAAAAAGTCTTTCACATCTACTAGAGCATATTGTGAATTAAAAAAAAAAAGTCTAAATTAATCGATTTTTTAATAAAACCTTTTATTTTCTCCCACAGGTTTCTAATAAACAGACAATCCCATATATAATGAAAGAAATCAACATTCTGCTCTTTACATTTTGGGCAAAAAGAAATCTTCTGAGAGCCATCACAGTTTTGGAACAATAAGCCATAACCTAAATGAATGAGCCGAAAATGCTGGTCTCTCCAAGACTCAGAGCATATATTCTTTCTAAAATGTTGGAAAGAGTGCAGAAGTTCCCTGGAAGAAATATTAGTTCCCAAAAATTAAGACCATTTTTTACTCGAGTTCTCAAGTGGATCCATATCCTTGGAAACTGACTTTAAAAGATGTAATGAGATCCATGAAATACTATTTAGTTTAATGTCTTCAACCAATTGTAATAAACATTTATAAAACTGATGATGACGTAGTTGTGCTTTTGTTCTATTATCAATTAATTGGAAACCTTGTCTAATCTGCAAATAACTGAGCCTTTCCTTCTCAGAAAGACTATACTTTTCCTTAATCATTTTATAAGGAAGTGGGTCTCCCGAAATAGGATCTAAAATGTGAATAATTTGAGAAATACCAAATTTTCTCCATTTGTAAGAAAATTGATTTCTTTGCTTTATAGGAAAACCCCTCAGAAAGAAAGGAGATAAAAAAGGTTAGACATTGAAGTTCAGATTATTCTGTTTACATAAAATTTTCCAAGTACTGGTTGTTTCCCTAAAAATTGGATTTCTCTTAATATCTATATGTTGCTCAGACCAGTTTTTATGTAAAGAAGGTATAATAGGTTCTTTTGAGTCCAAAAATAATTCCAGATTCAGATTAGTAAATTTCTCAGTACCAGACAACCATTCCACAATGTATCTAGTATTAGCAGCAATATTAAACTTTCTAAAGTCTGGGACATTAAGTCCTCCTAAACCTTTAGGTTTTCTAAGTTTAGATAAAGAAATTTTAGGTTTTTTGTTGTGCCAAATAAAATTTCTGAGGATTCGGTCTAACTTCTGCACATCAAGATGTTTTAGCAATAACGGAAGGTTCAGGAAAGGAAACGCAATTTTTGAAAAAATTAGCATTTTAAATAGTGCTATCCTTCCCATTAGGTTCAATGGACTATCCATCCATTTTTTGCAATGGGTATGCATTATGTGACTTAATGGAGAAAAATTCAAAGGGTACAATTTAGAGAGATCAGAAGAGATCATTATTCCCAAGTACTTAATTTTACCAGAAGGAGATTTAATTTGAAGATCAGCTAGCAATTGTCTTGGAATGTTGGAACAAATGTTCAAAATATCTGTTTTACTGGAATTAATAAAATATCCCGAAAAAGTCTTATAAAAGTCAAAAAAATTAAAAATATTTCTAAGTGATAACGTTGGATTACTAACAATCAAAAGAAGGTCATCAGCATATGCTAATGATTTGAAATGTTTACCATCAATCGTCAGACCTTGGAATACATTTGAAGAATCAAGAAATATAATTAAAGGCTCCATAGAAATATTAAACAAGAGTGGGGACAAAGGACAACCTTGACGAGTTCCTCTGAAGAGATCAAAAGTCTCTGATAGTTCCCCAACTGCTGCGATTCTTGCTTTGGGATTCGAATAAATAGAGCTAAGCAATAACATAAACTGACCTCTAAGACCAAATCTGTCATAGCATTCCGAAAGATATTTCCAAGAGACATTGTCGAAGGCTTTCTCAGCATCTAAACTCAATATTGAGCATGGAATCATAGCTTTCTTGGCTTTGTAAATAATTGTATATTCTTAACCCCTGTTCTATTTTTTACAAAACCATTTTGCTGAGAAGAGATAATATTGGGTAGTTATAAAGAAAGCCTATCAGCTATTATTTTCGTTAAGATCTTAATGTCAAGATTTATTAAAGATATAGGTCTAAAAGAAGCCGGTTGAGAAAGATCTTTGCCTTCCTTTGAAATTAATTTTATATGAGAAATCATACTAGAATTTAAGACCTTCCCATGACAATAAATTTCATTATATAGATTAGTCAAAAAAGGGGCTAGTTCCAATTTTAGTGCTTTATAAAACGGAGAAGTTAATCCATCAGGCCCACCGGCTTTAAAATCCTTTAAAGAATTTATGGTAGACAGTACTTCCTGGATATTAATTGGTTGATTAAGCAAATCTAGTTGCTCTTCAGATAGTTTTGGGAAATGAACCTTCGAAAGAAAATTCAGACTTTCAATTTCATTTATCTGTGAAGGGGAATAAATAGATTCAAAATAACATTTAAAGATATTTACTATGTCTTTTGGGAGGTTAGTCAATTGACCCAAATGATTTCTAATCAGCATAGGTTTATGAGACCATTTACTATGTTTAAACATATTAGCAAGAAATCTATTTGATTTATTATACAAATTACAAAACCTAGCTTTACAATAGGCAAAAGAAGACTGGTCCCTCAAATTAACCCAATGTTTAAGTTTATCTAATGCTTCTTTATATCTTTCACTATGTTGTTTAGTAGGATGCATAATAAAATTTAAATAGGCCTTTTTTTGAGCTTTGGAATGCAAAATAAATTCTTTGTTAATTTTTCTCATATAATGTATTCTATAAGAAGTAATTTCTCCACGGATTACCGCTTTCCACGCATCCCACAACAATGGCAAGTTGGGCTCATCATCCTGAGTCGACACATTCTCCTTAAGAAACAAATTCCATCTCTCTCTCAGCTTTTTATTAAATTCCGGCTTATCTTTGAGAAAAATTGGGTATGACCAAGGAATGTAAGATTTTGGTGTAGGGCCTAAATCTACCTCTATTAAGACCGGGGCGTGATCTGACAAGTTAATACTACCAATATTTGCTGATCTAGTTTTATTAAGTACATCAATTGATGAAAATAAGAAATCAATATGAGTACCTATTCCATGAGGATGAGAGAAGAAGGTAAAATCTCTATCTGTCGGATTCAACATTCTCCAAAGATCTACCAGCTTTGTTTGACTTTCAAAATTCGATAACAATTTTGATTTTTTAATAGACTGTTTTTGGGACTGGGCCACTTTTATCTAAAGGCCATAAATAAGATTCATTAAAATCTCCGAATTTATTTTGTGGATAAGACCCTATCTTCTGGATTATCTGAGAGTAGAACTGTTCTTTACCTGAATTAGGAGCATACAAGGAACCCATGAACCAAACCTTATTTTGTAAAAGCACCTCAGCTATCACAAATCTTCCATCATTGTCCCTTTCTGAGTTCATTAATTGGATATTCAAAAACTTATGGAATAAGATCGCTACTCCTCCTTTTTTTTCACTGCAAGAGAATAGACTATATTTCCAACCCACCCTTTTTTTAATTTTTCAGATTCTACGTCAGAAAGATGAGTTTCCTGAAGCATAACCACATCTGATTTCAATTTTTTTAACTCGGCTAAAACTCTTTTTCGCTTTATAAACGAATTAAGCCCATTCACATTCCAAGTAACTATATTAAGCATTGAACCCTATCATAAGATTTGAAACATTATTACAAGAATACCAAAAGTTTCTAGAAATACCAGGTCTAGTAAAATAAGAGGAGAATGTAATGCAGGTCAGATCATTAAAGTGAATGAAAAAATAAAATAGAAACATCATAAAAAAAAATTGAACAAAACTCCAATAAAATACATATAAAGTCATCAGGGATGTAAACCATCTATTGATAAAATGAACATCTTTAATAACATCAACCCAAAAAGCCCAATAGCTTCTTAACTTTGGTGCTTTGGTATCGAAAACTCTCAACCAACCAAAAAAAAAGAAAAAAAAACAAAGCACCAAAAGAATATACATTAGGTTCAGTGACTTCACTTTTTTCCTAAAGAGAGAGAAAGCTTAAACTCTCTTACTAAGAAAAGTGGCAGGGCAAATTCCGCAACATCTACCACTTACAAAATCTAAACCTTCAAATTTTAATATCAACTTGAATTAGGTCATCATATTATTCAAATTGGATTGTTCCTGTGTAATAGGGGATCTGGATCTAGATCTTGGATTTGCGGTTGTATTCTTGTCTTGAATCTTCTGTGAGGGACGTGAAAAACTTTTTGTTTCTTGTCTCCTTTCCTTAGCCGAAGCAGAGAAACCAAATCTTGCATCTTTAGATTGATCCTTAATAGAGGAAGGGGATTGTTTCTCAAGCCGGAAAATGAAGTTTGAAGCATCCTTTGGATTTTCAAAAGCGTGAGTTTCAGTAGCCAGGAAAATCTTCAATTTAGCTGGGTATGTGAGTGCAAATTTGATGTTCATCTTAAATAAAGATTGGCAAATTGTAGTGAACTCCTTCCTTTTTTGAGAGAGAAAAATTGAATAGTCGTGGAATATAAGAATTCGAAAGCCATCAATATCCAATGTATGGTTTTTCTTATAGGCTTGAAGCAATAAAGCTTTTTCAGAATATTCTAAGAACTTAGCAATAACTGCTCTTGGTTTGAGAGGAGCTTGCTCTCTCAAAGGTCCGATGCGATGGACTCTTTCCAGCTTCATATTTGTTAAGTTCTGAGAAATCCCTAATTTTATAGGGATTGTTGTAGTAATCATTGTGACAATGTCACTCATCTTGTAAGATTCCGGAATTCCTATAAATCTTAAATTATTTCTTCTTGTCCTATTTTCAAGATCAATTTTAGATTGCATATCCTTTGTCTTCTTTTCCAGATCATCCAATCTTGTAGAAGTGAAAATTGTGTCATCTTGAATATCAGAAACCAGAGTTTGTAATTCCTGCATCTGGCGATTCTGTGAGGTGAGGTTTTCAGACAAACTTTTAATAGTGCCTTGTAAAAGTTTGAGAGCTTTCTCAATAGCTGATTGAATAGCCTTTTCAATCGTTGGGTTAAGTAGTTTTGCAACTTCAGCTGCTAGAAGAGAATTTTCAGTAGATTTTTGTTGTGTGCTTTTAATGGAGCCGTTATCATTTTCAGAATTTTTGGAATTCTTCAATTTACTTCGTTCATATGTTTTCCCATTACTCTTGGTAGAGAAAACTGAGGGAGCAGGAGAAGTATCCATATTTCAGTAGTAGATTTTTGTAAAAAAAAAAAAAAAAATATTTATATATATATATGTAATATGTATATATATATCAAAATCCACTATAGTTGCAAGCAGTACCACAAGAAAACACTTAATCTCCTTGAATGTAGACTGGTATATATTTCAGAATTGGGCTACAATAAAATATCATATATATGTATTTTCTTCGCAGTTTGCAACACTCTTTGCAGTATGGTATGAAGATGCAGTAAATAGGTTCAGATAATTCACTTGTCTTTACCTCAGCTTCTGTTTATTTGCAATTCAAGAGTCTTTACGCACAAATATTACTGTTTGTGAAGAAAGTGTGTCATGAGGCAAAAGTTCAACCACCGTATTCCTCACACAAATGCGTCACTCATTAGTTAAAGTTAGGTATAACTGAAGATCTTATCATCTCCTTAGTAAAACAATGACACTCACTTTGCTTTTCCCTTCACAACTGTTACCTTTTCCCCCAACTCAACACTTTCTGCGTAAAAGCATTAAGGCATGTTATGAGGGTTTATCCTGAGGTAAAGAAAGAACCCCTTGTCGGCCATCTTGCTGCATAAACAAATGCGTCACTCACTAATAACGTTTGTTATAATTGGGGTTATTACTGCTCCTTTATAAAAACTTAGTCACTAACTTTCTCCTTCACAACTGTTTCCTTTTCCTTCAGTCCAGTCTTCTGTATTTAGAAAAACAGTTAGGCTTGGTAAAAGGAGTTATCGTGAGGTGATACCTCTGTCAGCCATCTTGTCACAAAAGTATATGACTCACAAATCTTTTAAATTTGCCAGGAACATTTTAAAACATTAATATATAAGTTATAGTTACTGAAATCCTCAAAATAATCCACTTTACATTCCGGTTGACAGGTTTCCTGGTCTCCGTTTCAGAGCCAAGGCCACGAGCACCCGTCAGCACCGAGCCAAACTGCTCCTCTGCTCTCCAAAACAGCCCCAACCGCAACCGGATCGCTTCAGAAGACTCACAAAAGAGAACAGGAACTCCGAAAATCTTCAGGGTAAGTAAATGAAGTACATTGCCGAATTTAAATAGCTGGTGTAAGTGGAAATGCGCAGAGCTTCACTCCCGCCCTCCCGCTCTCTCAGGCGCCATCACCGGAAGTCGGTCAAACTTTTTAAAGCATTGTGGCTCAGGAAGAGGAAGGTAAAATGACTTTCCCCCAGGAGCCCTGTTCTTCACTTTAGGAGATCGTGGTTGAAGCGATCTCATTCTCTCTCTGTTACCGGCATCTCTTTAACCGGCAGCTATAGCAAAGTATAGTACATGTATAGCTGGTATTGCATGCTGTTTAAAAAAAGAAACTGCGATAAATGCGACAAGGCAACTTAAGACATCGCACTTGTTGCTGCTTATCTACAGTTATAGCGCGTTAAATGTACAAAATCAAGTGGCTTCTAGTTCCATTGTATGATAAATATTCCCCAAAAGTGGAATCTATATGTGATACTTTCTAAAAAAAGTGATGAATGCTTTTATTTATTTATATATATATATATATATATATATATATATACAGCCCTTAAAGTGATCTGCTTTTGTAGCTGGAGCTTTACACGTCGGCCTGCACGCAACCAGGGTGGTTTGCACTAGCGACATTGTACTACATTCAGCACACAGCTCCTTCAAGTCACCTAAAGAAATATGGAAAATGTGTCATCATATTCAGTTCTATTATTCTATGTTGAATGGGTGACTGCATGTATCTGTGTGCTTTATTTCAAAGCAATTCAAGAGAAAGGCAGTGTGAAAAGTGCAAAACAAATGTGATGTGCACACAGCTTAGAGGAAACTTTGCTTGTAACCCAACTTATAGGTATATGAACTAAAAGCAACAATTCACTAGCTGTAGTTTAGTATATGGGAATCCGAATCCTGCTGAAAAAGGCCGAATCCTGGCCGAATCCCGAACCGAATCCTGGATTCGGTGCATCCCTAATTTGTCTAAATTGGAAAACTGGGCAGCAAACTGGAAAATGAGGTACAATGTTGATAAATGCAAGGTTATGCACTTTGGCAAAAATAATATAAATGCAAACTATACACTAAATGGCAGTGTGTTGGGAGTTTCCTTAAATGAGAAGGATCTAGGAGTTTTTGTAGATAACAAGTTGTCTAATTCTGGGCAGTGTCATTCTGTGGCTACTAAAGCAAATAAAGTTTTTGCATGTCTTGCATAAAAAAGGGCATTAACTCAAGGGATGAAAACATAATTATGCCTCTTTATAGGTCCCTATATGTAATTTACAAATAGCAGCAATATATAAACAAATGCAACATATTGCACTTGCCAATGCATTTGTAATGCCCCCTAATAAGTCAGCA
The DNA here is from genome assembly GCF_017654675.1 of Xenopus laevis. Lineage (NCBI taxonomy): Eukaryota > Metazoa > Chordata > Amphibia > Anura > Pipidae > Xenopus > Xenopus laevis. The sequence continues at coordinate 69,926,778 of NC_054373.1, forward strand.
AATATGTGCAGAATATTCATTTTATATCTATTAAAGCCAGACCAGTACGGACATAAAGCTTTGTAGGCTGTGGCAGTGTTGCAAGTGCAGAATCTGGAGTAAATATATACATATTTATGCAAAAGAATAATTTGACAATAGAACCCAGAGTGTAGAAATGCACAAGTGATGTAATACACAAGATGTATAAAACTACAAGAGTTTCTTATGTGCATTTGCATATACATAAAAGCAGGGGTGTAATTTCTTAAGCAACCACACACAGCCAATTAAACACATGCCCTTATTCAAGGCCCTTGTGGCTGACATAAGCAGGTGGGTCAAACGACACTTTCCTCAGCACTCCTGCATGGCCAATTGGCCATGTGCTGTCCAACTCCAGATTCTGCACTTGCAATATTGCCACAGCCTACAAAGCTTTATGTCCGTACTGGTCTGGCTTTAATAGATATAATATGAATATTCTGCACATATTTGCTGACTTATTAGGGGGCATTACAAATGCATTGGCAAGTGCAATATGTTGCATTTGTTTATATATTGCTGCTATTTGTAAATGACATATTGGACTTTAAAATACTTTACTTCATGTTGTTCTTCCTTGTGGAAAACCGGTGAACCCAACAAGTCTCGTCAGAAGTGTTGACACTGGAAAGCCAGCCAGCCAGGTCATGGGTTTCAGGAGTCTCAGGATTCCACTTGTTGATTGTGTCTGTGCATTTTGAACACATTTTGGTTGCAGTTTTTTGTGCAGCCGCTGTCTCATAATTAGTTTAACTTTTAATCACTTCTTTTCTTCATCTACTTTTCTGTTGCTACCAGTAAACCCCCGATTCTCTAAAGAATCGTTAATGAAAGAATGGTAACAACAGTGAGGCAGCAAAATGCGATGGGTGCTGATTCACTCTCCATCCCCAGGCAGCAACTGGCGACGCTAATTTGTGGGGATGTAGAGTGAATCTGTGCCTATTGCTTGTTATTACCTATCTGCTATTAGAATTCTTAAATTTTGAGTTTATTGGTAGTAAAGTGTTACTGAAAAATTTCTTTATAAACAACATTTTTTGTGAAAATGTTCTCCTGTCCTTGAATGAGTTCTCCCTGGTGAGCTGTACTTAAAATCTTGACTTTAACATCAGATGAACGCTGCACTCTTGAAAATGCAACATAAAGTTGACCATGACCAAACACAGGCTCAGATAGGTAAATGCCGACTTTATCCAATGTTTGTCCTTGTGATTTGTTGATTGTCATGGCAAATGCAGCCTTAATGGGGAATTGTCGTCGTTTAAGTTTAAAAGGTAATTCCTGGTCAGAACTGGTAAGGTCAATTCTGGGAATCAAAACAGTATCACCGCTATGGGATCCTGTAAGCACTTCTGCCTTGATAACATTTTGTCTCATGGTCTTAACAACCAACCGTGTACCGTTACATAAACCTTGCTTAGTGTTAGGGTAGGGGCACACGGCGCGATTTCGCCGCGATTCTGCGCTGGGCGAGTTGTCGCTGCGTTTTTTAAGCCGAAATAGCTTTGCTAACTTTGGCGCTGGCGTCAATGCAAATCGCGGCGAAATCGCTGCGCTAATTCACACGCGGCGATTCTTTTTCTACTGTCGCCCGGAAACGCTCAGCGAGGCAACTTCGGACGACAATAGAAAACGAATCGCCGCGTGTGAATTAGCGCAGCGATTTCGCCGCGATTTGCATTGACGCCAGCGCCAAAGTTAGCAAAGCTATTTCGGCTTAAAAAACGCAGCGACAACTCGCTTAGCGCAGAATCGCGGCGAAATCGCGCCGTGTGCCCCTACCCTTAAGGTTTCTTAACAGCATGACTATTGTTCCTACTTTGAGTATAAGATTGTGTTGTGGTAATCCAGCATTGTTGATAGTGTTTAAATATTCTAATGGGAAGTTAAGTTTCTCACTTTCGTCTTCAGAATCAATACAGTCAGTACTCAGAAAGACACAGCTTTGTCCAGGAAGTAATGCAATCACTTGGTTGTTTATCATGTCAACATCAATATTTTTTGGAGATAATATAGCCCGTTTTGCTAAAAATGGCCACCCACGCAGGTACGCAACCGGTTCCCCTCCTAGAGTGACGCTAGCGCCGCCATTAGACAAACTTGCAAAGGAGTAGCAAGATGGCCGACGCTTATACAGACTTTAGTGGGCGGATGACAAAGTCGCAGAGGAGTAGCAAGATGGCCGACGCTTATACAGACTTTAGTGGGCGGATTTGGCAGTGGGCGGATGACAAAGTCGCAGAGGAGTAGCAAGATGGCCGACGCTTATACAGACTTTCGTGCAGGTACGCAACCGGTTCCCCTCCTAGAGTGACGCTAGCGCCGCCATTAGACAAACTTGCAAAGGAGTAGCAAGATGGCCGATGCTTATACAGACTTTAGTGGGCGGATGACAAACTCGCAGAGGAGTAGCAAGATGGCCGACGCTTATACAGACTTTAGTGGGCGGATTTGGCAGTGGGCGGATGACAAAGTCGCAGAGGAGTAGCAAGATGGCCGACGCTTATACAGACTTTCGTGCAGGTACGCAACCGGTTCCCCTAGTGTGACGGTGAGCGCATCTGCCTCCCTAGATCCTAACCTTCCAGCGGTCGCCGCCTGAGTGAGCAGGAAAGAAGAGGCGGCGGGAGGCAGAAGGAGACTGTGAGCGCATCTGCCTCCCTAGATCCTAACCTTCCAGCGCATCTGCCTCCCCGATCCTAACCTGTTCTGATCCTAACCTTCCAGCACATCTGCTAATCGAAGGCCGCATCTATGTCTTTCGGCTGAAGTTGCGCGCGCATCTCATAGATCCTAACCGAAGTTGCGTGCGCATCTGCCTCCCCTCCACTCGGGACATAGATAGGCCTTCGGTTAGTATATAGGATTGTTTGGTATTGCTCTGGTTTTGTACTGGGTCACATTCTTACCTGCTCATACCCTGGTGTTTTATTTATTAGATTTTTAAATATGGTCTGGCTAAAAACTTTATTGCGATTTTAGAAATGACATTGCAGCTGTATTTATGTTAAAATTAAGTAGACTAGGTATTTTCCCAATGATTTTTTGTCCCTAAGATCCTTTTTTTACTCGAAAAATCATAGAAAGAAAAAATCAGTAGGTTTTATGTGGCTAGCTTTGTATACACTACTCTTTTTTAAAAAAGATTTTTTTGAATGTGAAAAAAGTGTTATATATTTTGTGTGTTAAGTGTTATATTTTGGCAAGAATCTTTTCTTCTGTTTTGCATCTTGGGCACCTGCAGAGAAAAATTAGACTAATTATTGGTTAGCTTATCGACTAACTCAGCAGCTTCCTCAGACGCGGTGGAAGGTGGAGGTGCTTTATTCCTGGAATACACCTTGTTTTATAGGAAAGACACCTTCTCTATCCACATTTATTGTTAACCTATTTTTCTATCAATAGTTACCTGAAGGAAAGGGGGAACACACCTATCAACAATCTAATATATACACGGGGTGATATCCCATTTTAAGAACGTATTACGCTATGCTTGTTTTTAATTTCTGTTGCCACAGGCGCTGATCTCTTCTCATATACATCCCTCTGGGAATATATATATGCTATAAATTAGACACAATAGGGTAAAAATCAAATGTACAAGAAACACAGGTATGCAAGTACAAAGTCCCTAAGTCAGTGGATGGCACAGAGTTGAGACCTCCAAGATGTTGGTGTCCATGGCCACTACAGCATTGCCCTGTGACCATGCTGACTGGGATTTTGGCACCAGTGTAATGAAGCACCACAAGTAGTCCTACTAGTGGAGCAAAGCATGGATGTTATATGGATGCATTACTTGTCTTGAAGAAGTAAGACACTCAGTAATATGTGTGAAGCTGTGTGTGACCACTTTCTTGTATGCATGCAGCTAATGGTTACAAATCGGTGGGGTAAATAGAATGGACCTTTGTTTAACATCTTATTTATAATATATATGCGAAACATCATATTTATAATGAGAAACATATTACAAATAACATGTAATTTTCTTAATTTAGCTTGATACTGACCACATGTATTTTGTATGTTATAGTCATGCTTAATTGTCTCGTAAACATATGTAAACACAAGACAGGTCAGAAGGACAAACATAGTAACATAGTAACATAGTAACATAGTAAGTAAGGTTGAAAAAAGACACATGTCCATCGAGTTCAACCTTTTTTTTTTTTTGTTTATTAACTACCTATCTGCCAGTTGATCCAGAGGAAGGCAAAAAACCCATCTGAAGCCTCTCCAATTTGCCTTAGAGGGGGAAAAATTCCTTCCTGACTCCAAAATGGCAATCGGACTAGTCCCTGGATCAACTTGGACTATGAGCTATTTCCCATAACCCTGTATTCCCTTACTTGCTAAAAAGCCATCCAACCCCTTCTTAAAGCTATCTAATGTATCAGCCTGTACAACTGATTCAGGGAGAGAATTCCACATCTTCACAGCTCTCACTGTAAAAAACCCCTTCCGAATATTTAGGCGGAACCTCATTTCTTCTAATCGGAATGGGTGACCTCGTGTCAGCTGGAAAGACCTACTGGTAAATAAAGCATTAGAGAGATTGTTATATGATCCCCTTATATATTTATACATAGTCATCATATCACCCCTTAAGCGCCTCTTCTCCAGCGTGAACATCCCCAATTTGGCCAGTCTTTCCTCATAGCTAAGATTTTCAATACCTTTTACCAGCTTAGTTGCCCTTCTCTGTACCCTCTCTAATACAATAATGTCCTGTTTGAGTGATGGAGACCAAAACTGTACGGCATATTCTAGATGGGGCCTTACAAGTGCTCTATACAGTGGAAGAATGACCCCCTCCTCCCGTGACTCTATGCCCCTTTTAATACAGCTCAAGACCTTATTTGCCCTTGATGCTGCTGACTGGCATTGCTTGCTACAGCCAAGTTTATCATCTACAAGGACTCCAAGGTCCTTTTCCATAATGGATTTGCCTAGTGCAGTCCCATTAAGGGTATAAGTGGCTTGGATATTTTTACATCCCAGGTGCATGACTTTACATTTATCAACAATAGATCTTGCCAGACTAACTTAATTTCTTTTTACGAGAATGTAAGTAGAGACCTCGATTCTGGGATGGCAGTGGATGTGATTTACTTAGACTTTGCTAAAGCATTTGATACAGTGCCACACAAAAGGTTACTGGTTAAATTAAGGAATGTTGGCCTGGAACATAGTATTTGTACCTGGATAGCGAACTGGCTAAAAGATAGACTACAAAGAGTGGTGGTAAATGGAACATTTTCTAATTGGACCAGTGTTGTTAGTGGAGTACCGCAGGGCTCTGTACTAGGTCCCTTGCTTTTCAACTTGTTTATTAATGACCTGGAGGTGGGCATTGAAAGTACTGTTTCTATTTTTGCAGATGATACTAAATTGTGCAGAACTATAGGTTCCATGCAGGATGCTGCCACTTTGCAAAGTGATCTGTCTAAACTGGAAAACTGGGCAGCAAACTGGAAAATGAGGTTCAATGTTGATAAATGCAAGGTTATGCACTTTGGCAAAAATAATATAAATGCAAGTTATACACTAAATGGCAATGTGTTGGGAGTTTCCTTAAATGAAAAGGATCTAGGGGTCTTTGTAGATAACACGTTGTCTAATTCTGGGCAGTGTCATTCTGTGGCTACTAAAGCAAATAAAGTTCTGTCTTGCATAAAAAAGGGCATTAACTCAAGGGATGAAAACATAATTATGCCTCTTTATAGGTCCCTGGTAAGGCCTCATCTGGAGTATGCAGTTCAGTTTTGGACTCCAGTCCTTAAGAGGGATATAAATGAGCTGGAGAGAGTGCAGAGACGTGCAACTAAATTGGTTAGAGGGACGGAAGACTTAAATTATGAGGGTAGACTGTCAAGGTTGGGGTTGTTTTCTCTGGAAAAAAGGCGCTTGCGAGGGGACATGATTACACTTTACAAGTACATTAGAGGACATTATAGACAAATGGCAGGGGACCTTTTTACCCATAAAGTGGATCACCGTACCAGAGGCCACCCCTTTAGACTAGAAGAAAAGAACTTTCATTTGAAGCAACGTAGAGGGTTCTTCACAGTCAGGACAGTGAGGTTGTGGAATGCACTGCCGGGTGATGTTGTGATGGCTGATTCAGTTAATGCCTTTAAGAATGGCTTGGATGATTTTTTGGACAGACATAATATTAAAGGCTATTGTGATACTAAACTCTATAGTTAATATAGGTATGGGTATATAGAATTTTAATTAAAAGTAGGGAGGGGTGTGTGTATGGATGCTGGGTTTTCATTTGGAGGGGTTGAACTTGATGGACTTTGTCTTTTTTCAACCCAATTTAACTATGTAACATTGAATCTCATTTGCCACTTAGCTGCCCAGATTGCCAGTTTGTCAAGATCCTGTTGCAAGGATGCCACATCCTGGATGGAATTAATTGGGCTGGATAATTTTGTGTCATCTGCAAACACTGATACATTACTTACAACATCCTCCCCTAAGTCATTAATGAACAAGTTAAATAAAAGTGGACCCAATACTGAGCCCTGGGGGACCCCACTAAGAACCTTACTCCAAGTAGAGAATGTCCCATTAACAACCACCCTCTGTACCCGATCCTGTAGCCAGTTTCCTATCCATGTGCAAACGACTTCATTAAGCCCAACAGACCTTAGTTTAGAAAGCAGTCGTTTGTGGGGCACAGTATCAAACGCTTTGGCAAAATCCAAATAGATCACATCTACTGCCCCCCCACTATCCAGAATCTTACTTACCACATCATAAAATGCAATCAAATTCGTCTGACATGACCTATCCTTCATAAAGCCATGCTGATTGTTGCTCATAATGCCATTCATTAGGACAAAATTTTGAATGTGATCCCTTAACAAGCCTTCAAATAATTTGCCCACCACAGATGTCAAGCTTACTGGCCTATAATTGCCAGGCTGAGATCGTAATCCCTTTTTAAATATTGGAATAACATCAGCTTTTCTCCAATCCATAGGCACCATACCAGATGACAGTGAATCTGAGAAAATCAGAAATAAGGGCTGGTCTAAAACTGAACTAAGCTCTCTTAGAACCCGGGGGTGTATGCCATCAGGCCCTGGAGCCTTGTTTACATTAATTTGTATTAAAGCTTTTGAATCATATCCTGAGTCAGCCACTGACTAGATTGAGCTGAACCATTCGTGCAGTTATTAAGTGAGCCTGTGAACCCAGACTCCTCTATTGTATACACTGAAGAAAAGAACTGATTTAACACATTTGCCTTATCTGTATCTGTTACAACCATACTGGTACCATTATTTAATGGAGCAACACTCTCAACCTGCATCTTTTTACTATTAATATATTTAAAAAACTTTTTAGGGTTAGTTTTCACCTCCACCGCAATTAACTCTTCATTTCTTTTCTTAGCCTTCTGGATTGCTGATTTACAACATTTATTACAGTGTTTATATTCATTAAATGCAGCTTCTGTCCC